>NC_080847.1:44446067-44643567 GCF_030435755.1 Ochotona princeps | reverse complement strand
GGGGGAAAAAAACTGCAACCTTCGGGGATGAGGGAGTGGGGGTGAGCAGGAACCAGGTTTAAGAACAACAGCTCTCAAGACAGACTGGGCTAAGTCTGCAATCAGAAGAACCCAGTGGGTCAAGACAGAATGCTCCAGGGCACCTCGAGGAAGAGACCCCCCACCTCCTCTCCTTGCCAGGCAGGTGCCTGGATGTTTGGGGCCCTCCAGGCGAGGAGGATGAGTTTGGGAAGCGGCACTAATAACGCGAGATGGAATTCCAATCATTATCACAGGGATTGCAGACAAAGGGCTAATTATCAGGACTCGTAAATAGACATTTAAAATGTTGAACATGGAACTTATTCATTATACACGGATCCTGCTTTTGGAGAGGACTGGTACAGAATCACCAAGGGGGCTGAGATTGGCAGGGCCAGGGCCAGGGCCCGCCACAGGGCTGGCAGGTACCTCCGTGGGCGGGAGCCAAGACTGGCAGGGGTGAGGCATGGGAGGTGGGCTTCCCCAGACCCGATAACAGAATGGGACTCAGAGGCAAGCATCCTGCCTGCCCAGCCCCTCTCCTACAAACACTGCTTCCCAATGAGTGGGCACATATCACGCAGGGCTCTGAGCCGGGCCTTGCCAGCATCCTGGACACAACCCGGTTATGGAAATAGCCGACAAAAGAGATTAAGACCAGGAGAGCAGTGATTAGCCTAATGCATTGATCAAGTCAGTGCCTCTCTGTTTCACTGCCAGCGTGTCCCATATAAAAGCATCATTAAAGACACACCAGCATGTCTCCTACTAATGGTCTACGATTCGCGCATGCCCCAGTGATTGACAAGTGATGCCAGGGCTGCCTATGTTGTCTTAAAAAAGCCACATCAGATCAGCAGAAGCTTAAAGCAAAGCATAAATTATAGATACACGGGTATTTCTTTGAGGATGTGAGCGTCAGAGTTGCATCCGTCGCACAAACGCATCCCACTTTCAGGAGGCCTTTTCCCTGTGTCACATCTGATTTGGGAAAACAACAGAAGCAACATAAACCTTTTTTCCCCCAATTGCCTTCCTCCCTTTCCTTTTCCGATTCTTCAAATATTTTAAAACAAACAGCCTGCTTCGAGGACAGGCCTGGAAGTTTTCCACTTTGGGGAAATTAATTAAACATAAACTAAGTGTTTCAATGCAGAGTTCGGAGTAGCAAGGATTATTGCGTCCTGGCCGCAGCTATCTGTCAGCCTCGCTAACTGCTTTCGTTGGAAGCAGGGTTACTGATTCGGAAGACTCTCTGCATCTTGGTCGTTTAACAACAAAGACGTTTGGAACATATTAACACAGGCATTCTTTGCTTCGTAAATTTTATCGTCAGCTGGCGATACAATCTCCTTCCTACAAAGTTCTGGTAGTCTTTGAGAGCTCAGTGGGGGAGGGAGGCAGACAAAAATGAAAGAAAAATAGGAGGGGTGAGTTCAGAGCAAAGAAAGCCTATCTTTCCGCATCCCTTTCCCCCAGCTTCCCAACACCTCGTGGCACAGCAGAGGGGTCTGACTATAACACAAGCTTTTGACCTTGAATGTTCCCCCTTGACTGGAGCTTTGAGACAGTTTCTTTTCTCATCAATTGCTGCAAGTAGAAAATTCCTCCTGTCCCTTGGAAGTTCAGCAATTTCAGGACACAATGACCTTTAGCACTTAGAAGACCCTGGCCTGGAAACCAAGTCATGCATCCAGCAAGCCCTTCTGTGAGCTTCCATTCGAATTCCTTTTTCACATGAACAGAAAGCAAGCTTCTGCTGGAGTCCAGCTGAATTCTGTGCAATTAGCTCTACTTGGAAAATACTCATCGTGCATCACTTTCCTTAGAGAGAAGACGCTTTCCCCCAAGGTGTCAGGATGTCTAGGTTGACAAGCTTCAGCACAAATCACTCTGGCGATGTAACTTAGAGTGTCCCGATCCCCTTTAGACACTGGCCCCCGTAACTGGGCCATCACTCACTTAGTTTCACCTTATCTTTAAATAAATGTAAGCAGAAGGGACTTGTTTCACTCGCCACCTCTTGAGTGATGTGAATTATTTATGTGGTCTTCATACACATTTGTTAAGCTGCACACAGCCAAATGGAGACGGGCTGTTGGTCTCCTGTTCAGACGCAAGGTTGCGGTCAATGGTGAGAGCATCCGGAATCTTTCTCCTGCCTTGGCCGCGAAGGGTAGAAGGGTGGGGAGGACTGATACTGTTGCCTTCATTGTGTTCCTGCAAAGGTCAGCTAAAGAGGCAGCCACTGGTGTTACAGGTCCACCAGGGGGAGAAGAAGGGTCGTTCCAGCCCCCAGCCTGGCCAGTATGGAGTATGGGTAAACCCTGCAATACCAGCTCTGAAATGCAGGAATCCTTGTGCTGTCAGATGAATGCAAGGGTGATAAAGGGAGAAGCAGGTGAGGGCTGCAACTCCTCAGGAGTCTATGCAGAGAACTCCCTGCAATAAGCCCTGAGACAAAGGCGCACTCTGATCCATGAGGTCATATCAGGGTGCTGAGAAAAAAGATGTGACTGGGGAGTCTGAACTGTGGGGATCCGAGCCTCCCAGGGCCTCCCCCATCTGACGAAAACAACACTGACCACCTCACACCACTGATGTGAACAAGCAGCGAAACACTCTGAGAGACCGCTTTCAAAGATCAGTGTAGCTGTCACCTGCACGTGGAGGATGCAGAGGGGGAGTTAGGAACTATCTTCTTCTCCCAGCCCCTTGCTTAAACCTGCTCTTCTTCCCATGGGAATGCAGATAGCATTTCCCAACCCCCAAGCCTCCAGGCCTCACCAGGAGTGGCCATGAGAGTCACATAAACTTCCTGGATAACTACGATTATTTGGAATTCTGACTTAACAAGAACTTCTCATATTTTTCATGAAACCTGGGAATACTCAACCTGGGCATAGGGGCAGCTGAGGGATTCATCCAGTGCAGGTGACCCTTCCTGTGTCTGGTGATGTGTTCCATCCCCCACCCCCCTGCCATGCCGGGGGCAAAGTCTCTCTTGTCCTTGCAGGGCTCCACATGGCCTCAAACGTCCCTCTGCAACTGTTGTCCCCAAATGTCAAATGACCTGGAGAAAACAGGCCTGAGGAGGCAAGGCCTGGTCTGGTGAAGTAGTTGGGGGGTGGGGACTGGCTGCCTCCTGGTGATGGAATAAGATACCTCTGAGCTAATGTATATTCCAAATACAGAAAGTCCTTGACTTACAATGAGTGTGGTCTGCTGAATCCATTGCAAGCTGGGAACATTTTAACCCCACAAGGCATTTAATACCCTAACCTACTGAACACCATGGCTTAGCTGCACCCTTGCTTGGGCTGTAGCTCCCAAAGAAATATCATGGCATGATATTTCTATTGTGGGTTTTTTAAGATTTTTTTTTATTGGAGAGGCAGATTTACACAGAGAAGGAGAGACAGAGACAAAGATTCATCTGCTGGTTCATTCTGCAAGAGTCTGCAATAGCCGGAGCTGAGCCAATCCAAAACCTGGAGATGGGAGCATCTTCTGTGTCTCCAATAGGGGTGCAGGGTCTGAAGGTTTTGGGCCATCCTTGACTGCTTTCCCAGGCCACAAGCAGGGAGCTGGAAGGGAAGAAGAGTCACTGGGACCAGAACCAGCGCCATATGGGATATCAGCATGTGCAAGGTGAGGATATAGCCACTAGGGTACTGCACTGGGCACTGATATTTCCACTGTTCAATAGACACCACAATCCAACTCTTGGTATGGCAGCCCCTGAATTTCAAGTATAGAACACCATGCAGGTCAAATCAGGGTTGCCAGCAGGCCACATTGCTCCCACACACACACCTGGCTTGCTTTTGCTTTGGGTTTTAGAGTTTTGGGCAGTTTCACTCTTTGAGCAGCTTGGGTCTGATTCTCACCTTCAGATGAAGTAACCAGCTTGTTTCAGTGTCCAGAATATTCCCATTTTTAGCTTAGAAAATCCCTTGTCCTGGGCATCGTGCCTTGCCTCGGCAAATAGGAGACTCTGGGAAGCTCTGTTGATCATGTCTGAAAGGTGATGACTCACTTGTTCACGTGTATTTGTAGCATCAGAATCTGGATTTGAAGCCCCACTCTGATCTGTGAAATCCTGAGCATGTTTCTCAGTCTCTCAGAGCGAAAATATGAGTAATACCTACCTCCCAGATCACATTAGATACCGTGTCCAGTTAGAATAGCAATACTTACTACTGGATGAAGGTGAATGGTACCAGCATCTTGGCTTTAATGCTTGCCCGTCTTTCCTTCTGGGGACTAGAAACTTCAGACCAGGCTGTGTCCTCTGGCAGGCATCCTGGGCTACGCACTGTGAAACTATACTGGATGTGCTGTTGTGTTTGGGGCCTCATCTTTCGGTAGGGCTTTGCTCCATAAACCCAATGTGGTTCCACACAGCTGCACAGCAGTTTGAAAGTATCGCCAACTGTCTCTTTTAGTGTATCTACGATCACAAGAGCTGAATACCTGAGTGATGTATAAAGAAAAGAATTGTGTGCTTCAGCATCCTGTAAGCTGAGGAGTTCAAGGGTGTGGTGAGGGAGGGCCTTCCATCTCTAGCATCGAAAGGCAGGGTGCGGCATGTGGTGAAAAAGAGCCCATGTGTTGGCTCAGCAATCTCTCTTCTGTCCATGCAAGTCTTTAACATGGTATTAGGATGGCCTGCTTCTCATGACCTGATCTAATCCTAGTTATCTCCCCCTGGCTCTGTGTCTAAATGCCAGACACAGAAGACTTTGGAGATTGGGTTTCCAGCACAGGACCTTTGGAGGGATACCTTCAAGCTATACGGCCATCTTTGCGGGCATAGGGCATGCCTAGGTGCTGATGGAAAAAGGGGAGTTCGAAGGTTTCATCTTCTCATTCAAAGTTTGGGGGCTGGTGTGCAAGCTCAACTGACAGCAGGTGCTGGATATCCTTTTTGTCTGTAATTTAAAGTTACAGGAAATTTCTCCGAGTTGGTCATCAATTCTTCTCTTGAGAATATTGAGTTACAAACTCTGAGCAAAGCAAAGCGAAGGACTTCTAAGTGTTCTGAAAGAAAATAGATTTGTATTTGCTGTGTGTGCATGTCTCCTGACAAATGCCAAGTCTGCCAAATCATAGCTTTGCTTGACCAAAAATTGTGCTTCATAATGTTTGTGATCTCTTTACTACCATGCTCCCCAAATGACTGCTTATAAAAGCAAAACTGTTAAGGAGACCTACTCAGTTTCTAAGAAGTTATTTGGAGTTGTGGCATCCGTATTATAGGGCTATCACACTCAATTTGAAGAAATATCAAATTCCCCAGGAGACAGAAATGGCTCCAAAAAGATTTTCCCCAGGGTCCCAAGATCTGTAAATCGAGATAGTTCTATGCATTGTTGCCTGAATATGGAAATTACCAACAAAAGAAATTAAGAGCAGGAACCCCATGATTAGACTAATGCATTGATCAAGTCGTTCTTCTCTGTTTCACTGCCAGCGCGGCACATAAATAACATGTGGGCAATTACCGTGAGTAAATTATATGTGTTTTATAACCTGCCATGAACATTTTTTCTTAAGAAAAAAAATAACAAAACAAAACAAAAATATTCTTCAGGAGAATTAAGTATCAGAGGGGAAAAGTGAAGTATGTTTTACATTTTGTGTGCATGGAAGAATAGACCTGGGCGTTGAGTGACTCTCTCTGTGACAATCATTGGCCAACAGTTGAGTTTCCTATGTGGATGTCAGGTGAATCTTCACCTTTCTCCCTCTCCTGTGCATTGGTCTCTCTCAGCTCCACAATGATCAGGCTTTGTTATGTCTTTCTGTCCCTGCTTTTCCATTTTCTTCTTCCATGTTCCTATCTCCATTTTCCCTCCTGTTGAGCAGTGGAAGGATTTAAGAAGGAAGTACAACTTTTCTAAGCTCATGAATATGGTCCCAGAGTCCATTCGATGGGCCAGTCAATTCTATCTTTCAGGTGCCACTGAACCCCAAACATTGCTATTGCAGGAAAGAACTTGCTGCGTGACTGGTCACATAGACCAAACCAATGGTCCATTTGTTCTCCAGCCGGCCCGCATAGCCCACTCCCACCATGCACCAATCCGCAGATATCTCAGGAGGCCTCTCTGCTCCAGCTTGTTCAGGTGACCAGCTTCTGCTTCAAGCTACAGCCTGCTTTTCCATCCTCCTTCACAGCTGCACGCGTGCGCGTGCGCGCACACACACACATCTGTTTTCCACTCCTCCACAACAGACATGCCTTCTGGCAGGGCTGGGTTCCCACCAAGTTCACAGACAAGTCAGGGGGACAAAGAGGCATGCATGCAAGTGCTGCCTGGGCCTGGTCTCCTAACACGACCTCTAGACCCATATCCTGGAATCCAGGGAGGCATTTTGGAGGTGGTAACATTCAGACTGACATTTGAACCCTGAATAGGAGTACTCCAGTTCTTGTCCAAAAACTAAGCAAAGAAAAGCAAACAATGTGAGGAAATGGACACTCAAGGCAAAGAGTGCATCAAATCTGTCCTTCAATTGATGTCTGGTCCTTGGGACTGCCCTCCACTCCATGGTCTAGCCAAGTCCCAAAGCCTGACCTGCTGCTTCCTTTACTGACTGAGGTCCTATGGTCTCAAGAGAGGCCTTACACCACTAGGCCAGGGAGGAGAAAGACCAGAGCTTTCCCAGCAAAACCTAGGTAGTCTGAGGGTGAAAACCAGCTAAGATCCCTTTCTCCACACACAAGTTTCCCCACCAGTTGTCTCACAGCTTAAGTTTCTAAAATACATTTGTCCAATTCTAACAACATGGAAGTGCTACTTACGTCCAGAAGCTGAAGTGGCTTCAGTTGGTGCTGTGGCTCAGTTAGTTACCCCAGAGGTCATTCCTAGATCCCTGGCAAACCTCTTGAGGTGTGGATTTCAGAAAAAGGTGGGTCTGGGTTCCCATTCTGGCTTGGCCACTCCCTGGTGTAGCATAGTCCTAAGTTAGCTATAGCTCCTTGAGTTTCTGTTTTCTTAGACACACAAAAAAAGGTGTAAAGAGTGGACATTTTCACAACAGTCAAGACTTGTAAACAACCCAGGTGTCCACCAATACATGAATGGGTGAAGAAAATGTGACATACACTATACACACACACACACACACACACACAGGAATATTACTCAGTCACAAGAGGAAGGAAAGTCTGCCATGTGCAAAACATGAATGAACCTGGAAGAAATTATGTTCAGTGAAATAAACCAAGCAGACGAAGACAAATACTTCATAAGCTCATTTGTCTATGAAACCCAAGAGAGCTGAGATCCCAGATGCAGAGAATGGGATGCTGGAAGGGTGGAGGCAGGGATGGGGAAATGTTGGCCCGAGGGGACAAAATCCTGCTTTTAAAAAGCATGTTCTGGGTATCAAATGTACATCATGGTGGCCAAGATTAATCATACCATAACATCTATTTGAAATGTGCTCAGAGTAACTCTGTAACAGCTCTTGCCACACACACACACACACACACACACAACCATGTGAGCTCATTAATGTTTTAAACATTTTGTATATCTTAAATACATATAATTTTAGATGTCCATCATACCTCAATAAAACTGGAAAGATTGTAAAACGTTTTTTAAAAGGTATATTGTCTATACTTGTGATATCAGCATACACTTACATAGTAGAATGATGGACTTATGACTGCTTATGAAGGACTGTACTATTGTAATAATATGGAGGAAATCAGTTGGAGGAGGAGAATTTGGGGAGGGGATGGGGAAATTCGAGAACCTATGAAATTGTGTTGTAAAATTAAAAATCAAATAGAAGAAGAAAAATTCAAATAAAATAAAAAACGTATGACGATCGCAAGCCAATTGGCAGCTGTGAGAATCAAATCAGTTGTGCCAGTAAAACATCTAACCCTACTCCTGGCATATTGCAGACATGGTATAATACTAGCAGCTTCAAAGAATTTGTGGAAAATGCAATTAAAAGATAAATTTAATCACCACCTCTCAAAACTGAAATCCACGCATATGAGATGAATTACAAAAACAATAATACATGAATTTCAAAACTTTTTACCCCCACAATAAACATCTTCAATCTCCTTTCCATGAAGTTTCTGAAGCAGCCTGGGACACATTCCTTTAACTCCTCTTTAACACACATGCCAATTGTCTGGGTTCCCTGATCTCGGGTTGAGGAAGAATGAAGAAAGCCAGGAGATGCCCCGGGATCCCTATGTCTCCATGAGACCCCGCTCAGTACCACCCACTCACGACTCGGCAGATGACTGCTTCCGCCTCCAGAGATGCAGCGTGTGATCTGGAGAGGATCCATTAGATTGTACGTACTCCCCTTGGAGCGTCTTTGGAGGCCCAGTCGTCTCAGGAGAAGGTCCTCGTATACCTGCATTTCCCCTGGGTCAGCCCTCCCTCCTCTCCTTAGCAGGATCCTTCCTGCTTTCCTGGGCGTGAGACACCAGGATTAACCTTCATATTTCTCTCTGTGCATTCTGGCTGACTGCACCAAAACATAAAAATCTTGATTTAAGTATTTTTGTATTCAAGGACCATACGCAAGTGTTCATTTACAGGCTCAGTGGCATTTTGAAATGAGAACATCATATATAAAGATGTCAGCGATGGAGCCTCCCACAGTGAGGTTGAAAGAGAGAGAAGAACAAAATGAATAGAAGAGTTCCTGGGATCCAAGAAATTTTAACATCTCATTATTTAGATTACCCCTACATATAATTTTCCAATATTTGGTATTATAGACTTTTGAAGGTATTGGTTAAAATTATTTCATGCCTGACATCAATTTAGTCGTATTCATTATCTAGCTAAAATAAAACCTTAAAAATAGCTGATTAGAGTAAGTAAGCAATTTTCTGATAAATGCAAATTCCCCACCATTTCCAAAGGAGCACTCACAGCAGACAGAAATAGCAGGGACAGGGGGTAATGGTCCTTCAGAGTTTCAGCAACCCGGCATGAAGCAATGTGGATTGCAGGGCGTTTGCAGAGCCTTGGAACACACCCAGCTTTCCCCAGCAGTCGCTGCCTCCATGATAGGCCAAATGCTCCCACTCCACTCACCCAAACAATGGAGACTGTGAGGTGATCATGTCACGGATTCATGGCCCCGGCGGTTTTTCCCAGTCCACTGAGAGCCAGTAAGCCATGGATCAATACACCCCTGTCATCTGCAGCAGGAACACAAACAGATGCATCCCAGCCTCCGATCGGGGCCCCCAGGTGGTGTACTCTTCTCCAGCCACTAAAGGTATCCTGCATCCCAGGCACCTTCTTGCAGCCCCTCAACTTGGTTGGCCCTCAAATCTGGCACTGTCGGCCTGTAACTCCAAAACTCAAACCACACATCCACACGTGGCCCCTGTCTGTGGTGCAATGGCAGGAAATGACTGCAGGAGAGGCTGCCTTTGGGAGATGGAGAAAACCTTCATTCCCATCCAGACCTGGTGTGGTGAGCTACATGGGACTCCATGGGTGCACCAGCAGGCACGTGGAGGACTTGGGAAGGCCTTTCCCTATCTGAAGGTAAGTTCGACTCCCAGAGTCTTCCCAAGTGTCTGATTCTATGTGAGGAGTGACTCTTCCAGTTCAAGGCATTTTCTTGAAAATCTCCTAATGCCACATCTACACATATCACTCAGTCCTTATTCCTGTCCCTGCCTGGCAGGTCTGAGCTGTTCTCACTGAACCTGAGCCCTCTCACTCTATTGTCTGACTGGTTTCCCTTCCAGTTTTATGCTCCATCCCAGTTCTGCCATGGATGTGATGCATTCAAAAGTGACATTCAACACACCTCCCCCAGTCTGGTATGTGATTAAAGCATAGACAGCTTCTTCTAGTTGGTACAGGGCCACTTTCAATCCCCCAGTGGACCCTCCACCACCTTGGCCAACCCAGCCCTCTACCTTATGCAGTAGGAGTTATTGACTATCCTCCCTCCAGGAAAGGGAGCAGTGTCTGTCCCTCAACTAAGCCCCTCAGTAGTGCAAGACCTTCTCTGTCCACCTTGCAGGGAGTCAAGTTTAGTGGTGGCTGGTGTTAAGCAGGCAGTGCTCCATGCTAGATGTGTCTGGCTGCATTCAAGTGTGGAGGACAGAGTGTTAACCTTGAGGATGATCAAGAAGCAGCAGCTTGACCATGATCCAGCCCTCACCTAGCAGGATGGTCAGTGGGCATCAGGCTGGCCACTGCCATTGGTCAACTCTCCCTAGGCAGGCTGAAGCTTCATGCACAGTCAGTCATGCTGGGCAACAAGGACAACAGAGATGACCTTGTTCTCCCACTGGGCCCCATCATTGACAAGGCAGACACCTGCTACACAGAGGCTCGGCGGCCTCCCCTGCTGACACTGCAGAGCTGTGCATGTGATGTGTCCTCACGCCATTCCCTGGGCTTCAGGTCTTCACTGGGTCTACAATAACCCCGTCACTGACTCTCCCAAATATTCACCTGCGATAAAAGCTAGATGCCTGGAAATCTCCAAGAGCTGCTCTTTCAAACAATGAGCTCTGCTATTTTGAAAACCCTTATTTTGGACTGTACTTCCTTGTACTTTCTCTGAGCATTTCTGCTGTGACAGCTCCTTTACTGAGGGCAGGGAAGATAGGAGGTTCAGCTTTTGGAGCTGAAGGTCAGGGCCAGGAGTTCAGGGAAGTGCATCTGCGACCTGGTGTGGAAGTGTAAGTCATAGCACAGCCGTTTGTCTTTCTCCATTAGTGGCTTGCCTCCTTTCTTCCTTAGAGGGATTGTGCACTCCCATCCTAAGGTATTAAAAGTTGGGAGACAGCCCATACACATCCCTTCCAGTGCAAGCCTTACCGCTATCAAGAGCAATTTCCCCATTCAGTTCCCTTTCCCTCAAATCCAGATATTCCTTTCTTCTCTCAACACCACCTCTAGCCAGCCACTGCCCAGGCTAAACAAATGTCTTCCCAAAATTCTTTTATGGTGTCATTTTCTACACAGTTCTAAAACCTTTTTTTTCTTTATTTAATTGAATGACAGACAGATATTTCCCATCATCTTGCTCACTCACCAAAGATCTGCACCTGGCAGGGCTGGACCAGGCCAAAGTTAGGAGCCAGGGACTCCATCTGGGTCTCCCACAAGATCGACAGGAACCCTGCTGCCTCCAGGAATACACATGAGCAGGAAGCTGGAGGTAGAACTCCAGTTCCAGACACTGCAATATGGGACATAGGCATTCCAGACAGTGCTTTAGCCAATGCACCTCTCCTCCTGGTTTTCCCTCAGTGAACCCCAAAACTCATGTTCTTGCCTCTCTCCAGTCTCCAGAGCCCTATGTCCCGTGCTTTTTCTCACCTATTCTCTATTTTTCTTTCTTCTTTCAGTCTGGGAAATGTCACCTCACTCACTCACGCAAATCATCATCAACTATTTTACCCTTTGTTCTCCTGCAACTTTGTGCCCTACGCGCTCTGACCCTCCTCGCTGGGCCCTCCACATGGCCCCTTCCAGTTCTCTCCCTGCCTTTCTTCCAACCCTCTGTGTTCCTCCCACTCTTGACTATGTCATCAATGTCTACACTCTCAGGAGTCGATGCTGACATCCAACAAATGAGGGAGCCAAGGATGGAACATAAAAGCCCACCCCACTGCAGAGCACAGCTAGCTAGTCATGACCAAGGCCAGAGCAGGACACAGGATGTTTCTTTAAACTACTCTTGCCCATGCACAAACAGACCTGTTCCTCAAAGGAGACTCACGGGACAGAAGGCAGATCTCCCTGGTTCATGCTCCAGAAGAGCCCCCGGTGGAGCGATCAGCCAGGAAAAGGCCCATGGTCAGATGAGTTTGGAAAACACTCAGCCTGAGGCCACATAGTAGGGACTTCCGCAGCTGCCTTTTTTTTTTAACCAAGTCCTGTCTGGGGAGGAAAACACGGCATTCAGTGAATTATCATAGGTGACCTTACCTGGTGAGACAGAAAGTTAGGAACTGGTTTGACATTCAAGACTGACTGTGATGAAAAATAAACAAAATATCTTCCTAACACACACACACGCACACACACAGAGAGAGAGAGAGAGAGAGAGAGAGAGAGAGAGAGAGAATCTAAACAGTGCAGAGGTTTAAATATCTGAAATGCAACTTTATTTTTTTAAGGATTTGTTTGCCCAAAAAGCAGAGGACCAGAAAGAGAGACAGACAGAAAAGAAAGCATACTCCAGAGAGAGAGAGAGAGAAAGAGAGAGAGATTCCATCTGCCAGATCACTTCCCAAATGGTTGCAATGATCAGACCTGGGCCGAGCTCAAGTCAGGAGTCCAGAACTCCATTCAAGTCTCCCACATGACTGGCAAGCATCCATGTACTGATTATTTTCTGCTCTTCCCAAGAGCGTTAACAGGGAGCCAGTTTGGAAGTGGAGCAGCTGGAACTCAAAGTGACATTTTAATATGGGATGGCAGTGTCCTAAGCGGCAGCTTATCCCACTGAACTACTCAGATTCGGCTTCACAGATGGGTTTTTAATCCTCTCACCACAATGTGGGCCCCCGGAAGCACAATTTTAGAACTGGTACAACTTCTCTATTTGTTGCCCAGCAATAAATTACGCTCCAAGGACTTAACAGTTCAAACACGTGTGCATCTTTCTCTCCAGGAGTCAATGTGTCACTCACCTATTCATTACTGCAATGGGTTACCTGAGGCAGGCTATTAAGAAAGGCGGTCCACTTGGACTTTTGGCTCTGGCAGTGAAAGTCTAGGGACCTCATGGGTGACAATGTTTCTGTAGGTAGAGTCCTGGAGCTGCATAGGGCATCACAAGGCAGGAGACAGGAGCAGGTGATCTCTCTGTCTTCTGCAGGTGCCAGGATTCCATCATGGGGGCCCCACGCAATGACTCAATCCAACCCAAGCTATTCACTTTCCAAGTTCTCCACCTGTAAACATGGTAATGTGGTTGGGTCTCTGTCTTCACTCAACCTATTAACTTAACGACTGTAAGACTTAGACCAGACAGACATGTCAGATTCCCTGTGCCTTCACTGGAGCTTCCTTTTTAGGGTCTCTCCAACAGGCTGCCATCACGGTCAGGGCTAGAGACTTAGTTATCTCCAGGCTCAGCTCCCTTCCGTGTTCATGTGGGGGGCCTCAGCTCCTTGTTCCATGGATCTAACCAACTCAATAACCCGCTTTCCCAAGGTATATAAGCTGGAAGGACTGTAAACTAATCACAGAGTAGCGGCTCATCATCTTTGTCAGGTACCACCAATTAGAAGTAAGCCGTCTGGACTAGCATCATGACATAGCAATGGAAAAGCAGCCACCACAATACCAGCATTCCATACAGTCAGTGGTTCATGTGACAGCTGCTCCATTTCTGATCTATATCCCTGCTGATATAAGTACTTTTCCCTGCTGGGAAAAGTAGCAGGCAATGGCCCAAGTGTTTGGGTCACTACCTGGCTCCTGACTTGGCCTGCACCAACACCAGCCATTGTGACCATCTGGAGAGCTCTCCTCCCCACTCTTTTTCCCTCTCTCTCTCTTCCTCTCTCTCTCTGACCTTCAAATAAATACTAATTAAAAAAAAAAATAGAAACAAGCCTGCAGCTTCAGCTCACCCTTGGAATGAGGGGATTTCACAACTAGGTAAAGACCAGGAGTCAGAGGTGTTTGGGAACCTTCTTGGAAGACTGCCTGCCACAGACCGCACCACTGTAGGAAAGAAACAAGACTTGCTATCCAATGAAGACACCAGGGATAATAGGAAGAGATATTTGTAATATCCAGGAATCCCTACAAATCAATAAAAAGAGGGCAGAAACCGCCAAAGGAAAAAGATGCACCAAGTTATAAATAGGCAATTTAGAGAAGAGATTTAAAAGGCTAATTAATAAACACATAAAAAGATGTTCACACTTATGAATAATTAGAAAACACCACAAAATGAGATAATATTTCACACCTTTTTGGACTGGCAAAGTGAGATAGCTGGCTAATGTCGTGGGTTGGTAGGAGGATAGATTTTTATCCCTGCTGGTAAACTGGAGCATCTATCCACACTGGGAGCATCTGCTTAGACTCAAATTTAACACAGACCCATGCTATGACCCAGCAATTCTGCTACTAAGAATTCGCACAGCCATCTCCATGGATGCCCTTTTCAGCATCACCTCATAGAGTTGGAGGACAGCTGTGCGTGTCCCCCTGTGAGGACCGGGTGGCTATTCGTGAACACTGGAGCAGCCTCAGGAGCAGCAGATAGTGTGTTTACAGAACTTCTCAACACAAAGAAGTTACAGGTTCTTGTAAGCACCATGACATCATTTATGGGAAAACTACATAGAAGCTAAACAAAAAGGCACATTCAACAGAACTCAACAGTGTCTTATCACCAAGTAAGAACAGTGTCGGGGGGATGAAGAGCAGCAAATGCACAAACCAAGAAAGGACCAAGTGGGGGCCAGTGATAATAACATCCTCAGGACAGACGAGTGTAAAATCCTAATCCTCGGGTCCGGTGTTGTGGCACATCAGGTGGGTCAGGTTCCCACTTGGACCATCAGCATCACATACAAGCACTGATCGGTTCAAGTCCCTTCCAGTTGAGCTCCCTGCTAGGAGAAAGCTACAGGGTGGCGATGGGAAGGCAATGGAAGATGACCCAAGTGCTTGTGCCCCTGACATTCCATGAGGAAGTCTTGGATGGAGTTCCAGGATTCTGGCTTCAACCTAGCTCAGCCTCAGCTGTTGCAGTCATTGGGAGAGTAAATCAGCAGATGAAAGGCTTCTCTCTCTTTCTCTCTCTCTCTCTCTCTCTATTCCTCCTGCCTTTCAGATAAATTAACTATTTTACAAAGCTGCCGCTGGGATGCCCACAACTCCTATCAAAGTGCCAGTGTGAATATCAGCTACTCCACTTTCTCTCCTGCTAATGCATCCTGACAGGCAGCAGATGATATCACATGGGTCCCTGTCATCTCCTGAAAAGTCCAGGTGGAATTCTCAGCTCTTGGCTTTCAGATGGTCCAACCTCAACTGGAGCAGCCATTTGGCCCAGCTGTTGTAGCCATTTGGTGAGCGAATCAATGGGTGGAAGATCTGTTTCCCTCTCTCGGTCACTCTGCCTTCCAAACAAGTGAAAAATGTGAAAAATGTGAAAAACGAAAAATGAAAAGTGTAACCTCTGTTCCTGAGGAGAGCATCTCAAGCCAGAGATCGCAAGGGGGTTGGCCAGACTTCGGTTCACTTGGTGAGGACTCCATGCTCCTGCAGACAGCTCACACTCCTTGCACCTGAGCCCAGCTCAGTAGGCCACACTGGGCATTGTATCAGTTTGCTGACTCTCTGCACTCTTTCTCCACATCAGAGTGACTTGTAAGTTAGAGTTTGTGTTCTGTGGCATGTGTTTCAGAAAAGGCAATTTGTGATAAATCAACCCTCTGACAGCATTCCTCTGTTGCCTGGGAGCTCTGTGTGTTTATGCTTCTGAGAGAGAGAGATCAAATGGTGATGATGTGTCTTGGAAAAAAGGGACTCCACAGCCTTGTGCATTTTTCAGAGCTACTCAAAGGGTTAATTTGACCACACACTAACTCATATATACCTTATGATTTAAAAAAATTTGTTTAAATTTGCTTGAAATATAGCAGAAGAGAACTCTCCCATTCACTAGTCTACCCCCTAAATGGCTGCAAAAGTCAGGGCTGAACCAAGCTGAACCAGGAGCTTGAGACTCCATCCAGCTCTCTCCTGTAGCTGGTAGTGATCCAAGCACTAGAACATCACCTGCTGCCTCCCAGGGTGTGTCCTAACAGGAAGCCAGAACCAGGAGCAGAGCTGAGTCTTGAACCCAGGTCCTAAGATGGGGGTACAGGCCCCTTCCACTGCTCCAAATACCCACGCTGATGAGTTTCTGAAAAAAACAAATATCTTTCTGTTTTTCTAATCTCTTTTCAGTTTTTCAAATAGCACCTCTCCAGGGTCAAGCCTTGACCATGAATCAGCAAAGTTTGAGCACCACCCACAAAAGGGTGATGTGCGGTCTGAGACATGTGGAATGCACACACGCACACACATGCGCACATACGTGCACACACGCACACACATGGTCCAGCTTCCCAGAGATTCTCACTTCAACTATTATCAGCACCTGGCAGGATGAGACCATTTTATGTAAATGGGTTCATTATTATTAATTTCTGCCGCTGCTGAACAATTTATGAACTACTTTTCGATTGTAGAAAAGTGCTTCATGAATCAGAAGGAAAAATGTTCCCCAAAACCAGCATCGATAAATAACGACTTTTATTCATGGATCCCGCCCATGGTGTCTTTTATCTTCAGGAAGGATGAAAACAAAATTGTAAAATCACTGCAGGGGTGGGGGTTGAGGGAAAACATGAAAACTGGGGTCGAGAAATTGCAGGGGTGGTTCCCAAGACAGCACCCATGGGCAGCCCTGTGTTCACCCGGAAGCCATGCTGCCCCCGCCACCGGGGGCCTCCCTGATCCCCCCCTCCCTTCCTTCATTTTCACGTAAACATGTGCAAGATTAAAACAACTTCTGACTTTACCAATTGCAAATGAGCTTTAGCAGCTGTTCAATCTTTGCAAAAGTGCTCATTTGCCAATTCACTTGGACTCACTTCCTCCAACAGGGACAAGAGTTGAAAGGTCATGCAAAACTGAGCAGCAGTCAGCAGTGCCAAGTCCATGTCTTTTGTCCAGAAAGCAGCTTCTAGAACTGTTGACCTGCATGGTAAAGGCCAGAATATAGGGCATCTTCTAGAAGTGATTTCACATTTCTAAAATCCGAAGGCAGCAACCACAGAAGCACATGAGTAACACTCCTACCGGATTATTTCCAAGCTCTGCCAGAAAGAGGGTGGGGAAAAGTCTTTACCTCAGACATTTTAGGTTTGTTAACCTTGGAAGAAGACAAGCATCTGAGATGGGAAAGGCTTTCCCAGCCCTGGAGAGAGAGAGGGGGGATTCCACATCATCCTGGAGCCCCTCAGATTGTGCCAAATGGCCACCTCTGTGACTGGACAGAAACATTCTCAGCAGCTCTCCCCTCTAGTGCCTTCAGATGGGACCACAGCTAGTAAACCAGCCCAGGGAGCTACAAGTCCAGAGAAGTCATAAATTCAGCAACAGATCATCTGGAGCAGCCTGCAGCTATAAGCGAATTGCCACTGTTGAATTCAGGCAAGCGCATGTACAACCCAATAGGGGGATGGGGGCGGCATGGGGACCAGAGACAGAAACGTAGTGCTGGAAAAAGGAGGCTCCTCTACCTGCCAGCTCACCCCATCAGTTTTGCCCAGACATAAACATAACATGGGAACCATGAATCTGCAGTCCCTTCTGGGTCTCATTCCCACATGTCTCTCCTTGGGTGGCCATCTCATGGTGTGTGATTTTAGTGCTTTGAAATATTCATTTGTAATACAACTACTTAATCTGGTGTTCAACTGCAGAAGTAGTGATCTGTTTCCACACTGGAAGACAAATTGGAAGACTAGTTGTTGGAGTCCTGACAGCTCATACGGCCATTTGCTAAAGCCTGCCTCACAAGACGAATAGGTTTACAGCCCTAGATAAGATGTAGCCTCCCAGCCATGGTTAATTATTTTTTTTAACTTAGAACTAACTCTCACCTCCTAATCTTTCTGAAACAAATCTAAAAAAGTACTTTCAGAACAAATAAATGGATAGATAACTGCATTTTTTGTTTGTTTTATAATGAGCTATCCTATGTACCCTTTCTTTGTAGCAAATGCCATTTGTACTGTTTAAAGGGAGAAAACTTAACATACAAGGGAGATAATCCCACAAAAGTATAATATAAAGTTGGAAAGAAGTCACCAGGACAGCTTCTTTTTCTAGTTTTCCTCCCATTCAGCCATTGAATCACTTTCTGGGTTCTAGCACTGTACTGGGCCATCAGGAGACAAATGAAGTCCCTGCTTCTTCCACTGGGAGGAGAGGATGGCATTAAAATGTTGACATCCACATAAGTCAAACTTACCTGTTACTTAAGACACCGAGGGTTGTCCAGTGTTGCAGAAGTTGGGGTGGAAAGGAAAGGTATTTGGGCATAAAATATGGGCTTCCATCTGTTAAACTTTTATATAGATTGAAACATTAGAACCATGTGCAATCCAAAAGAATAAAGCTAGATAATAGAATCACCGCTTTTTCTAGAATATTTGATGCCCTGGAAAGGTTTGATTAACGAGGAAATTCCGGTGATAAAGAAGGGTTTCAGAAGTGGGGAGAGCTGGAAGGAGAGTGAAGCCTGACAGGAAGGCCATGACTGACTGACATGTTCAAGGCACCCAGAGCCAACCCTGGGCAGATCAGCCCAGCAAGTGGAACCAGGCAGGTCGCAGCTGTAGTCTTGGCTAAGGAGTCGGAATTTCACTCTAGCAGTCATGGAATAATTTGTTAGATGAGTAACTAGGAAGGTTAATTCCAATTACTATATGACCAAAGGTCTTCGGAGAACAAAACTCACTCTAAAAAAAATGTGAAGAAACATATTTTTTCAACGTATTGGCAAATCCAGTGCACAAAGAGGAAAGAGTGGATTGGCTGTCATCAGCACCCGAGTAAATCACCCATCGCTTTTCACAGTCTCCTCTGGACTGAGGGCTCCAACAGGAGCCAACCCTCTCTGCTGCTCAGGACCCTGGAGGTTGTTCAACTTTGAAGAAGTAGGAGTTGAAAGAAAAGGCATTTGGGAATTAAATATGGGCTTCAATCAGATGAACTTTTACACAGATTGACTGCAGTGAAAAATTAGAGCTTTGTGTAATCCAATAGAGTAAAATCAAATGCCCCAAATAAATAAATGGTTGTCTTTTTTTATTAGCTTTCCATCACCCCTAGATCCATTTGTATGTTGCATTGTGTCACCTCTCTTTCCATTTGCAAAGTTGCCTCTGAAAACGGTTTTGTTTATTTGAGCTCAGCAATCAGGCTTAAATGTACCAATATATATTGTTCTAAAGTGTGTATTTTTCTGTCTACCAAAGACATAGTGACTACTCCTTTTATGGGAAACCAGTTATTAATCCAGTAAGTCTGCATGAATCAATATCTTTGTGAAATGACACCATGTTCAAGTTATTTTATGTTATGTTGATGGTTAGCTAATTTTGGAATGGAGACATTTCTTCTAGAAACAGATAGAGTATAATTTAGTGGTGAAAACGTCAATCACCATGGGTTGTACGTCTTTGTCCGGACAAAAGAGGGCAGATTTATTGAAGACAATGCGGCTATATATTCCTTGCCACACTCTGACCCAAAACATCCATTTTGCTTACAATTTTGTTTGGGAAAATGACATCAACTGCAATCACTAACAAGAAGACAATGCCAGAAGCTATTGTGCTGGAATTCTGATGCCACAGTTTTGCTGCAGGGCGTTGTGGTCACATTTGAACAGGCGCCACTGTGATGGTGCTTTTCTCTGCTGATGGAAATGTACAGAAGAAAATCTGCCTGATCCTACGCAAGTTTGTAAAATGTACCTTCCCCCCTGCCATGCTTCTCAATATAACTTGCTCTTCATAGCTGATAGCCCCCAGGAAAGGGTATGGTCCAGGGATTCACCCCAAAGCTCTCTTCTTCCCTAGACAGTTCCATTTGCCCTATCCCTCTCATCCTGTTGGTATTTTAAGCCAAAACTAAAGGTATGGGAAAGAGAAAGCCAGGGAATCTAATGGCCAGGGAGGAGAGGGAAAAGGAAGGGGTCCGAGGAGACTCAGTTCATGTCTGCTCACAAAATGAATTCATAGCATGCCTGAATCTACAGTCATTTTGTACTGAAGTAGCCCAAGTGTAACTGAACTGGAAGTAAGATGGTAACCTAGGAACACTTCCATTTCTGAATCAAATGGAAAGCCATCTCTTAGAATGATAAGGAGTTTCTCTAATCAATATCAAAACGAACAGTGGAATAATAATCAATGCCTGTGTGTTACATTACCCCACTGATGCCCGCGTGCATATCAACCCTTCCACTCTTCTCGCTCCCCAGCATCGGTTCAAGCCCTGCCACTCCCCTTGCCTTGGCTTACAGCCCATTAGCAAGCATGACACCAGCTTAGATCTGGATATTGTGTTTGCCTTATTAGATCACTGCCACTACAAAAACTTGATCATTCAGCATCATTTCTTATGAAAGGTTTAAATATTTCACAACTATTACCTTACTTACCTTTATGCAATCCCATGAATTGATGTCATATTCCCATTTTACTGGAAAGGAAACTGAAGTACAAAAGGGAAAAGGAGTAAGTGCCTTAGCAAGAGGCAAGTTCAAGCCTCTTTGCACAATGACTTTGATCTGAAGGATACACAGATTTTGCAACTGGGAGGGGTTGGGGGGCCTGGACACCTGATGGCCTTCCTCTGGTACAGACATCTCTCAGGTGGTGTGAGAATTCACATCCTTCCATCTAGCTTCCAGATCTTCTCAGCCCATCAGTCATGTCATAAGGGCACTTACATGCTCTGGGGACTTCAGGAACAGGGGAGGATGACCTGGCAAGGGGAAGCACCAGTGAGTAAGTCACTTCCTGAGACTCCTGGAATATATTCAAGGTGGTCAAAGGCAGAGTTTTGATTTGCTGCTCTTCCTACCAAGGTGACATGAAGATCCTGTAGAACAGCATCCACAGGAGGGCACACAGCAGTTCTCAACAGTCCAGTTGAGCGGCTGAAGAATGGAGTCTGTAGCATTACCTGCTTCATCACTATATCCCAGCAGGGATATGGCCAACTGTGTGCACTGGTCCCAGGGAACATGACGGTGGGCCATGGAGGGTGGGATGGCAGGTGCAGAGGGTGGGGAGATGAAGCAGGGGTGTATTCAAGCTGCCTATAAGCTTGGGTACAAAGCATCTTTCCAGCTGCTAAACCTTTACAAGAATTCTATAGACAGAGTCAATTTCCCAAAGTGACACTAAGCAAGTGTTACCATCCAGCAGGAGCATTCAAGGCTCACATGTAATCATTACATGCAGGGAGGTACCAGTGAGGCAACTCTGGGTGGGATTGGGGGAAAAGTTCCCTTTTCTCTGTCTCTGTGACAAAGAACCCCTTCATCCCACCTTGTCTGGTGTCCACAATCCAAATACTTCTTCTAGAACAAAATGAGAAATGCAATTCACCTGCCAAGACCCCACCATCCAGGAACTTCTGAATGTCTGGGACTCCTGACCCCACCCATCCGTGCCATCGGGATGAGGAATGAAGAGGCTGCCCCCAAACTAGGACTGGCCAAATCCTGCCTTCTTCTACAACCTCCACCTCCCCACACATGCGGGACATCTTCAGAGACATCCATCAAGCTGAGGTAGCTTGGATGACCCTTGACCCCCAGCAGCCAGGAGCTCTCATTTGAGTTCAGTGGTTTTCAGCTCCAGCCAATAGTGCTTCCTTGGCATCTCAATGAGGCTCTGAAAGCTTTGAGGTCATGGAACTAGGATGTTTGAGGTCAATCATGGTGGCCCTAAACAGATGTATAACAGGGAGAGGAACCATCCAGGCGATGTTCTCTGCACGGCTAGCAACATTTTCCTGCTTTGCTATCTTTGGGTTCCTTTAAGGAAATGTTCTCCATCCCAGGCAGGAAAACTACCTCCCTGCAAAACGTAAAACCTATCGCTGAGCACTGCAAAGAGAATTAACCTTGATTACCACAGTAATTTACTAATCAAAACTGGAGACCTGCTAATCAAGCTGGAATTGCCAGCTGCCTGATTTTTATAGTAACATAACCAAAATTGAACATTTGGTAAACAAGGGTTGAGAGTGTGATGGAGACACTGGGAAAAGGTGAAGCAGGAGCAAGACCCCTCCATTTCCTCCGCTGACCCATTGGCAGGTACGGCAGCAACAGATCAAGGAAAACGCAAAGACTTCTCAACAAGATAACACCCCTCCCCGGAACATGCACGCACGTGCAAGGTGAATGTGGAGGGGCACAAACACCTTGCCCAATGTGGGTCGTATCAGGTCAGATTCTTCAAGAAGCCAGCCTTAATCACAGCTGGTAGAATAGCTTTGGGGGGAGGTAAGCCCAGAAAATATTCATGGGGAGAGCAAGAAATCTGAGAAGGAGAAGGAAAGGCAGCCAGTGCAGGATGACATCAGCAGCAGCTGGCAAACAGATCTGCTCTCTCCAGGCAGAGTGGTCCATAGCGTGGTCCCAGCCAAGGCTGCAGGAAGCGATCCTGCAGTGAAGTCCACTTCTGGGAGTGTTATGGGCTGTCTGTCCTGTAGGACAGACAGGTTCCCATAGTCACAGTAGCTTACAGTAGGAAGCTGTGTGCATGTAAGCTCTGTGAGCATTGTGGGGGTGTGGATGGGAAGCTTACCACACCTGCTACAATTGCATAGATCTTCCTGGAACATTGCTCCCTTAGGAGAGTTTATCCCCTCTCAAACACACGTTAATGAGCAAGAAGGCACCATACTCACCTGGTGCTTCCAGGCTTCGGTGCAGAGTCAGCCTAGAAGCCTTCCTCTAAGCGAAACGGCCGGCAGTGATCCCAAGAACCCTTCATTTCTGTCCCCACCACACCTGCCATTTTGTGCTCTCCACTTCCATTTTCTTCCACTAGACTGAATATGACTGGAGGGCTGGATTGGGTCATTTTCTGTAATCTCATCAAAGCAAATACTTGGTGCATGATTGATTCTCCATCAACCTTTGCTCATCAGGGGATCTGATGAAGGAGGCTGGATCAGGGGCTACAGAAGACTGTCCCTGCCTGGAACTGTGACACCCATAAGCAGCCAGTGAAGCTGTAAAGGCCCAATTCGAATGTGTATCACATGTGGGATATCAGAGAAAATCAGAGTTGAGTCTCAGCTGTTTGGGACATGCTCTCAGTCTTCTCAAGTTTTAGGGTAGCTGTGCTGAAAATGAATACGAGATGTTTTGACACCACACTCCTGAGGGTTCCGAACTCCAAGGACACATCCACCTCTGAACACCCTTCCTGACACCCTCAAAGTGAACAGTGTGCATTCTGCAGTCTCTTCTGACCAGTTCCAGAGCCATGCATTTTATTCTAACAATAATTGCCTGATTATCTTTTCCATAGCAACTCTCCCTATAAGGAACTCAGTTATACCTGTGTGCAGGAGGCAGGCTGAAAGGTACAAGAATGATGATGAATGAGAAAATGATGGTGCTGTGCACTGAGGAAAGGAGTGGTGAGCCTCAGGAGAGTCCTGTCCCAATACAGGTGCTGTGGCATACATGTGGTTTGCCCCACTCCAAGGGTTCGTGTGTTTGGAGGCTTGGTCCCCAGTGGGACCTTCAAGAGGTAGAGCTGGTGGGAGGTCACTGAGGCCACTGTCCTTGGAGTAGCTAAAGGCAGTTCTTGGACTGTCATTTGTGATACCTGATTGTCAAACTGGAGTCCTGGTTAAAGGCCTAGCCACTCAACTTCCAATCCAGTTCCTGGATGATGAACCGTGGAAGACAGTAGATGATGGCCCAAGTGCTTGGACCCCTGCCAACCCCATGGGACATCAGGACAAAGTTATAGGCTCCTGGTGAAGCAGATGCAGGTGCCATGCTTCTGAACCTCTAAAACTGTGAGCCAGATAGTCCTGCCTTCTCGATACTATACCAAGCATTGGGTATGTTGCTGTAGCAATGGAATTGAACTAGTATAAAAGACATGCAAAACAGAAACAACCACTGCACATCTCACCAACTCTGGCCCTGGTTCTCCCAGGATGACATCTTAGCTGTGGGACACTGAGAAGATTTCTAACCAATGGAAATAGTACAGCCATGCAACACAGCAAATGAGTCCGCTGCTTGCAATGCCACCATCCCATTGTAGAGTGCAACTTCAAGGCGTGGCGTCTCTGCTTCCAATCCCGATCCCTGCTAATGTTCCCAGGAATGCGGCAGAAAATGATCCAAGCATCTGGACCCTTGCCATCCAAAGAAGATATCCAGGTGAAGTCTCATGCTCCTATTCCAGCTCCAGCCATTGTGATCATTTGGGAAGTTAACAATGGGTAGAAGATCTCTTTATTTTTGTCTCTTCATCTCCATCTCCCTGTCACTCTGCCTTTCAGATAAATAGTTCCTGTTTAAAATTATAAAAGCATATAGGAGAGTCAGAGAACAAAATCTCTTCCAAGAATCCAAAGACAGATCTGATGGAAAGCATGGAGAACTGACCAGCAGTGAGAGCCTCCAGCAAAGGAGTCGGGGAGGGACCGACAGATCTAAGCCTGCTCAGCAGAAGTAGCATCCGCTGGGAGGATGGATCCATTAGCAGCAGCATGTTCTACCTTGGAGTCCAATAAGAACCAGAGGTTGGGGGAAAAAGCCTTCTGATCAGTCATGCTTGGTGCATGAAGGAACTGGCGTGCAGTCACCATCTAGCATCAGTGATAAGGAGAGCAAGAGGACTGGGACCAAACCTCTGCTGCCGCTCACAAGCCCCTCCAGAGCACTGGAGATGGCAGGAATGTTCTAAACCTTCTGAGCAGTACGGAGATCATCATTCTCTTCCTTATCCAAGCCCTGGGCAACTGTCCACCCGGCAAGCTGGTGTCTGTAAGCACAGCTTCCAGCAATATCCACAGGAAAGCTGAAGACTATCCTGTGCAAGTCCATTCACAGAGACTCAAAAGTGAATGTGGCCAGTAAACAGCAGAGGGAAAGAGGCCCAGACATTAACTGTGGAGATATGGGAATCCATCCCATCTGGCCAGCTGACTTCAGGCCACCTGCCTGGAGAGTGACCAGGAGTCAGAGCTTCTCTTGCATTAAATTCTCAGTCATGAGAAGAATGTGTAAACACACTCTGATCGTGAGACATTTAAACACAAAGTCCTGTTTGACCCTGCTCACCCTGAACCTCCCCTTACATCTCATCATCGGCTGTCATAGTCACCTGCTGGTGTGCAGCCTTAGGTGGAAGACAGGTTGTGGGATGTGGAGGGTTGCTGCCCTGTCTGTCCTTGTTCACTACACAGATGTGACACGGGCATTTCCCTGTGGGTAAATTCTCTCTCCATCCAGGATACCACTGGTGGGCAGCTTGGCTAGCTATAGCTTCTATGACCACATCACATTGCAATGAATGTCCTTGCATTGGCAGCCCTCAAACAGTTTTTCCTGTGTACACCGAGAGACACAAATGCTAGGAGGATGGATGCTCTGCACATTAGAGTTGTGATAAGTATTCCTAATCCACTCTCATCGGCTCTCTGAGACGTGTGTACCCTCAAGCGGATCCCACGCATGTCTAGCCCTTAGTATTATCATATTCACAAGTTTGGACAACCTGGCACACATGAGGAGGTTGTATTTCACCTGTCATAGGCAACTGACAAAACTGAGTGGCTCCTGCTTACTGGTCATTGGGCTTCATCCCAGAAGTCGTAAGCCTCTGCCTGTCTCTCCATTAGTAGTTTGCCTTCTTATTTGTGGCTGTTTACATCTTTATTCACAGGCACATGTACGTATTCTGGAAACTCACCCTTTGGATTTTGTTTAATGCTGAAAGTCAGTGAGGCCTTGTCTGTCTTCCTCTCTTCCTTTATCTTCTTTCTAAGCACTGTTGAAGAGATAGGATTTGTATCTAATACACTCTGGAAACTTACTTCTCATCACACCTCTACAAAGTGGCAAACTCCAACCAAGCCTTTGCACTTGCTGCTTAACAAAGCTGAGCGGCACTTAGAACGTGATTTCCTGAAGATTGCTAATGAATGAAATCCGCCAAGTTTGCTGATTCCAAAGGACTCCTGCAGTAACACCTCCTGTGATGTGCATGGCAAACTCCCTCAGCATAGGCCTGGGATCAACCCCAGATCCCTTCTTACAACTGTGGCCACCACGACTCAGTGAGGTCTGGCATGTAAGAAAATCTATGTGCTGTCACTGCCAAAGCTTCACCGAGTGCATTTTAATCATCCCAGTGAGCAGGGGTTTCGAAGCCTCTTTACGTTACAATGATTATCTCATCAGAGTTTGCATTAAAACGAAAAAAAAAAAACTCTGCTAATTGGTTTGACCTCGCCATTTAGGAAAAATTGTAATAATCACAAGTTAGCATTTATTGAGTGGTTACTATACGCCGCATATTTCCTCCTTGAATGTGACAGCAGCTGTTAAGCCAAGTCATGTGATGTGCTGAGACAAGGACAGCCCAGTCCTTCCATTGCCCTGGTTGGCAAGTTCCTCTCCTGATCCCTGAGCAGCAGGAAGCCAGCTCTGCTCTTGCAGGCCCATTATTATTCAGGATGTTTATCTTCTGACTCATTCAGAAACTCAGTTGAACACCAGGGGTTTTCTTGCCTTCCTACTCTAGCTTGTTGGGGAAAATCAAAGAAAGATTTCTTTGGGATGGTCCTGCCAGACTGTGGCTTGGTGTGCCCTACCTAGACAGCTCATCTTTGCCAGACTGCTCTTCCCCATTGCTAGCAGGCTTGGGTCACACAGCAAATGAGCGGACCTCCATTTGTTGGGGTCACCTCTCCTGGAAACAGCTGGAAAGTTGCCCCTTAGCCCTGAGGATGGCCGCCAGTAGGAATGCCATAGCTGAGCCCCTCCCGTCAGAGTGGCTACCCGGGGAGCGGTGATGTTGATTTCAAGGGCCCACAGTGGCTGGGCCAAGTGTAAACACATCATGAGGGTCTTGTCCAACAGCATGATTTCACAGGACCCTGGCAGGTGCCCTTTATGGGCAGTAGGCACTGCCCCATTAGCTGGGAGCCCTGGTGGAACACAGGTAGGAGAAGGAAGTGGATCTCTCTGTCCTGCGTTGCTGGAACATCAGAACTGCAAGTTCTCCACACTTCTGCCAGCATGGCATCCGTATCCTCAGGCCTTAGGACTGGAACCAAACTGCCCCAGAGTGTCCAGTTTGTGTGCCTCCTGTTGGATCCTTTCACATGCATCTCCACCTGTGTAGATTGCTGATTCTGACTCACACAGAGGGTGAGCCAGCCTCCTTGCCTGGTGTCTTGTCTGGCTCTCTCTTCCCTTTCCCCAACAGGTATAGACGAAGGGGGCTGCTCCCATCCATCACCGGCCTGCGAAGCTCCATCTCAAGCCTGCCGTTTGAGGCCTCATCAGGGTTCTCCTGGGGAGCGGTGGTGTCAGGCAGGACGTCCATTCACACGTCCTACCAACACCAGGGCCTGGGGAAATCTGGTGGAGAGGCAGCGAGGGTATGGCTCCCTCTTCAAGGCAAGAGTCCCCAAATGACCGCTCATCTTCTAGAACTTTCCAGAGAGAATGTACTGTGCCTATGCCATTCTTTCTTCAGTCATAGCAGCCTATGGGAAAGCAAGTGAACTCCGAGATGCTGGGGAAGCAGCTTGGACCCTGTGTGTGTCCCTCTGGCATTGGATGGCCACAAAGGTTGTCACTGCTGCTTTCAACCTAGAGATGTTCACAGAGGTCTCTGAGCCTTGGATGAGTGTAAATCGGGGCTAAAGGGCAATTTGGAATACTTTCCTCCCAGTAATTGCAGTTGTCAATAGCTCAGGCCAAAGGTGACCCAGAACTGCCTTGACTTCTACAAACCCATCTCTCCCCTGGCCAGTGGTTCAGCTTCCCAGATCCTCAGCCCACTGGTTGCCTAGGAGCCCTGGAACTCAGTCCTGACTCTGGCTAGCAACCTTGCACTATACCATCACAGCATGCTTTCAAGTAGCTAAGTAAATAATAATATTATGAAATATTAATAAACATTAATAAAATGCAACACAACTACCCCTCACATTCACTTCCTGACTTACCTGGATACCCTCTATTCCTACACTGAAACAGGTATCGTTGTTTTAAAATGGGCTGGAGCTGGCATTGTGGCATAGTAGGGAAAGTCATTACACATGGGTGCTGGCTTGAGTTCTGATCCAACTCCCTCCTAATAATGTGTATAGGAAAAGCAAAAGAGAATGGGGTCAAGTGCTTAGGTCCCTGTTTTTCCAAATAAATAAATCTTTAAAAAAAGAAAAGAAAAGAAAATATTGCTGGACTTGCTGGTTTGTTACAGATTTCTCAAATAACCACCCCAAGTTCTTTTGTTTTTGTCAATGGAGACATAAGGTTAATGCTAAGAGCAGGCTTTCTCCCCAAGCTTTATCTCAGAATCACTGTAAACAGTAGGCAGCAGAAGGCATCAGACTCATCCTGGACATGGAAACACCAAATCTGGGCATGGTGGTGTGGAATTTCCAGGTGTCCTGGGACACCTGCAGTCGGTCTGAACATTCTCAACTCACGATGGTCCAAGCTTCCAGCTCAGCCTTCCTCACCTGGCCCTCCCATCCTCGGGTCAGAAATCAAAGCTCGTGCCAACAGGACACAAGAGAGGCATCCATTGCAAGACCATAGCAAGCCTCCAGGGACTTTCTGGCTTTTGCCCCTGCCTCTGGGCTTCAAGTCATCCCTCCTTGCCAGGGGCTGGCTGAGCACCAAGGCACCTTTTGCTGCTTTGCTTCCCTACTGGTCAGATGCCTCCTGGACATAGCTTTGTTTAACCCTTGCTGCAGTCTCCCAGAGAGACTCCAGAATAGCGGGTCCGATCCCCTGACCCCTCCCACACGCAGCTCGTGGACAGCTGCTGGCATTTCCTTTGGAGGTCACAATCTAGTTAGAGGTTTCCAGGTGGAAAGCCATATGTAGCAATGCACAGGCCAGCCTGCTTTATCTTCTCAGCACCTGCATTTGGGGTGGCCACTCAGTCCCAAGCACTCAGAGCTGTGTGGCCAGGTCAGGCATGAAACCAAAGCGCGGAGGAGGGAAGAGATGGAAGAGTTCACGTTGCAGCAGGGTGGTTTCCAGGTTCATGTCAATTTATTCCACAATCAAGAGCAATCCGCCTCACTTTGCCAAATCACACACTAGTTCTCTTCCCATTACCTCAAGAAACAGGAGCCGGGAACAAACACCATTACGATGTCACAAATCAATTTTATTGAAAACGTATTAGGTTTCAGCGAAACGGAAGGATCCAACACCAAAGGAGAGGAAGCCAGGGGGGAGAAGACAGCACACCAAGATTTACTTCTGAGTGCTACAAAATATTGAACTAAAAATAACATTAAAGATGAAATTTGTAATGAATCTCAAGCTGCTGAATTCCCCCAAGGCTGGGTCTGCCGAAGGCTTTGCGGCAATCCTCTGTTCTTGCCTGGCTTGATTTAAATATTTTATACAGTTGTCTGTGTTCAAGTGCAGCGTGAGCTGTCATTTATATTTCAGTCCACTCAGAAATGGATCTCAGGCTACCTCAAGCTGAGCGCGTGCGGCGCGGGTCTGAGTGGCGAGGTACGTGGAATGGGAGGGTAAATGAAGACAGATCCTTAATGTACTTTTTGTGTTCTGATATTTGCCTGTCGTGTTTTCTGCCTTAAACCTGATTTGTAATTCTATGGGTTCTGTGACATTATGATAAGATGGGATGCGTGTGAGAGTTCCATTTAGCAGGGATATTGATGGGCATTTGAGTTAAAGAGAGTGGTCCATGCAGTGAGGCAGGATTCGGACCCCGCGGCTGAAAGCCAAGCAGGGGCACCTGCTTTCTCGGAAGCCACAGTATTTCATGCTTTTCTGTACATTAGACTTCACCAAAGTGAACTTTGGGAAGAAAAAAATGTTTCCAAGAGAAATTCAATTCTCCCTAGTGTTGGACTGAACTTTGTGTGACATGTCATGATTTACTTGAATTTGGGTGGAAAAGTACATTTTTTTTTAGTACACACAGTGAGGACGTGGGTACAGCCTCTTGGCTTCCCCAGCTGCCCACTGGGTAAATACTAGGACTCCCAGTTAGCCTTCCCCAGCAGGGTGCTCCCCTGAAGCCTGACTTGGGAGCAGCAGTGGGGTTTTTTTTGTTTTGTTTTCCCAGCAACCCTCTAAAGTAACTGCTTGCCTCCCTGGTCCAGATCCTGCAAGTTCCTCCAGCCTGCCCCTAGAAAAAGCTCTCTCTCCCAGCCATCACCTTCAGCTTCGGGGTTCCTTCCAGTGCGTCAAACCCTGGGGCACCTGCACAAGCCCATCAACATCTCCAGGGTGTCTCTGAGAGGTGCAGCCTCTGTTTGCGAAGAGACCCTCACAGGAGGGGAGGTGAACAGGTGTAGCACAGGGAATCCCAGGGACCCTACACTGGCTTTCCTCTTGAGCTGTACCTCTGGGATAAGTACCATCAGATCTGTTTTGCTAGGGTGTGCAGGGAAAAATACTGCACTGAACACGCCCCACGGCTGCTCTGGCCCACCGTCTCCCTTCTGTGTGCTGTCCTGTAAACACCCCAGCCAACTGGCTGGGCTAGTTCTAGACCTCAGAAGGACACTGACTACTGTGTATCCATAGGAAATTGACCGGCTTCTCTGTGCACCGTTCAGGGAATTGAATGCTGGTGCCCAGCGTGATTTGTCCATTTGCTAACTCTCGGAAAGTGTGAGCATGCCCCTGTCCAGAAAAAAATTTTCACAGATGGAATTAAGTGAAGGATTTTCACAGGAAATCATGCTGGAGGATCCAGATGCCCCTGAAATTCCAAGATAAATGTCCTTCTACCGGATGGATGGGAAGGAAGACAACATAAAGATGGACCTTGCGTCTGGCACAGGGTAGCCACCAGCCCAGACCTGGCACCACAGGAAAAAGCCAGAAAGACTGTGTCCTGAAGCCTTAGGAGGGACAAGGCCCTGCAGACACACCTGGCCCACAGGCTTCTGGATGCAGCGCTGCTTCCAGCCAGCCGGTCAGCCAGCCCGAGGACACCCAGGCCACCTCCAACATGAACTCTGAGCGGTGTGATTCTGCTCAGGTGAGGAGGAAGCTCTCCTACCGTCACAACACTGACAGACTCACAAAGCAGGTTCATGGCAGAAAACACTCAGCCCAACTAGCACATTCAGTGTTGAGTCTAAGTGGGTACAGCGCTGACTCTTCTTGGTCTGACACTTCTCTGCTCAGCATGTTCTCCCCTGAAAGCCACAGATTCCAGAATGACTTTCTGCAGCCCTTCCTGTAGGGACTCCAGCTCTATTAGCAGCCCACAGAAGGCCTTCCTTCACGCGCAAGAGTTTCTCTGAGCTTAGGCTCAGAAAGATTCAGGCACAGACTCCTGAGCCTCTAATGTCGGAGGAGCAGAGGGCGTTCTGCCCAGGATCCTCCCGACCTTGCCAAGCCCCAACACACGTGGCTGAGCTCTAAGTTGGGAGCCACTGACTTGGTGTTGAGTGACAGGGCCAACACTGCTGGGGGGAACCCGAGGTAGGAAGTCCTGCCTCTGCGTGTGTCACCTGAGGCTGGGAACACAAGCAGAACCCAACAAACCTAACTTGAAATCTAGGCCCTAATGCTTCACTCTTGGGGGATCAAGCAAGTCAGACCCCTGTGTTTCTTACAGCTCTGCGGTGGAAGGTTGTGTGTTTGGGGGTGGAGTGGAGAAGTCCATTGAATCTTCAGCAGCCTATGCATCTAAATGTCTCTCCCCTATGTCTGTAGCAGAACTCACCTCCTCCGTCACCACTGTCCCGAGGGTGGTAGAGCATCTGGGCACACTGGTCCCCAAGGCCCTTCTGGTGTAGAAGGAAGAGACCAAGGTCCAGTAGGCCCAGCAGGACTAAAGACTGTCCCTTTCCTCTCCATTCTTCCAGCCTCGGAAGTTCTGCTGGCTGAGATCAGGAACTGCAAGGCAGTGCCCTGTGAGGGAAATCCCTGAGCAGGGCGTCCACAGCCCAGGCTGTGTCCCTGTATGAGCACTGATTCTCTCTAAGCCTCAGTACCTTCATCTGTAAGAGAGACATCATGAGACCCAAGCAGAGTCATGAAAATCCTACGGACTTAAGAATGGAACTCATTCTTTGCTTTCATGAGAACCAGGGCCAAACAGCACCAGGTCCTACGGTTTGCTGGTTAACGGCTGAGTTGCCACTGGTAGATATGTTGGGAATCCCTAACTCCCACCCCAGGATCCACAGCAGGGAGAATTTTGCATACAGGCCCCGTGCCCCTCATGTCTCCTGCCGAGAAGATGCAGGCACTGGAAGGGGTTGAAGGCCAGGGCCGCCTGCTGCTCGCTGCAACTCCATGAGGTTAACTCCCCAGAGGGAACAGGCATGCCCTGCCCTCTCTTTGTCCCCTTAATCTGCTTTGTGTTTCCTCACTGACCCCAGAAATACATTTGACTTGTGGACCTCTTTCTGTTCACAGAACACAGGCGTTTGGGGACTGATTAGGCATTCTCACCGAACAACTACAAGGTAATGATGAGCTCCGAGACTGCTTGGCCCACAGGAGGAGGTGGGGCTGGGTCAGGCTCTGTCTTTCCGGGAGACCACAAAGCCGCAGCCTGATCCGTGACCCTAAGTTCTTCCTCCCCAAAGAGGACGCGTGTCCTGGAGATGCCAGACATGGTAACAAGAGGACAAGAGGCTGTGTGTCTGTGGAGAGAATGCCCAAGTGACAGCCTCTACAGAGCTCTAAGGAAGCCACCCATGATCAACAGAACAGAGGCCCTCCAGATGCTGAGTCCCAGGCTCTGGAGCCTTTGAGTGTGGTTCTCAAAGGAAACATAAGGGACTGGATCTGGGGGCCCATAGGTCATTCCAAGTGACCTTGTAAAAGGGAGACCCGACAAAAACATTCAGAGGAAACAGCCTCATGAAGACAGAGCTGAGAAAGATTTGAAGATGCTGTCCTTGAAGCCCTTAGTGATCCAGCCACATAACCAGGAAAGTCAGCAGCCAGCAGACCCTGGAGGAGGCAAAGAACTGACTTTTCTTGGAGTCTTGGGAAGCAAGCGGCTGGGCTCAGGGATGCTCATACTGGGCATCTGTCTTCCAGAACTGCCAGGGAGCAAATGTCTGATGTCTTGCAGCCACGGAGTTGGTGGCACTTTGGTGGAGCAGCCACAGTAGGGAACAGATCTTACCTCACAAGAGATTGTTCCACAACCCGTTTTGGACACCAGCTCCCAGGGGCTCTCCCACACTCTCAGGGGCAGAGTCACACTCATATTTCTCCTGCCTCCCTAGTCTCCTCCGAAAGTGACTGTCTCCAACAGAAAGTGAGCTCCTCAAGCAACCAAGGTCAGGTGCTTTGTATCCCTGTGCCTGGCACAGAAGAAGGGGTACAGGGGATTATATTTGAATGATCAGCATGAGCGAGCAGCCAACAGATATCCGTTTGGGCGAATAGGACAGCGTCTGCTGCATTGGAGGGCAGATGTCTTCCAGCATCGTCTTACGCTGTTACACACCATGCGTGTGATAGACCTTGGTGGGTATATGCCTCCCATAAGCTGAAAAGCCTCCCTAGAGTAGGATTCTCCCTCCTTGCAATAGAGATCTTCTTGAAGTTCAACTAACAGCAGGTGTAAATCCAGCCTCACTGTGGGATTAGCTGGAGGCAAACCTCAGTGAATAAGGGATATCTGCCCAGCAAGGGTCTACAATCTACCCATTGACCCATAGAGGGCAAACTGAAGAGCCCAGTGCTAAAATGCAATGCGCAGAAGTCTTAAACTTTCAGCTCCGTGACCGTGGGCAAGCCCCAGTGTTGTGATTTGAATGTGGTTTGTCATTCCAAATTCATGCAAGAGCTTAATTAGCAAAGCAACGTGTTAGTAGTATCAAGAGGGTTGAAACTTAACCCAAGTACGGAATCTAGAGATGGGGTCTTTGGGACAGGATTAGGATCAGACAACGTCATTAGGGTGGTGCCCTGTGATTTAATCCTGTTGGCTTGATAGGAATAAAGAGCAGACATGCACCTGTGTGCTTCCTGATTCTTGCCACACGATGCTCTGCACACGTGTGGTCCCTAGACCCCTAGACCTGAAGAATCATGACGCACAACCAAGCTCTTTTCCCTGCCTCAATCAAAGCCTTGACATACATATCCCGGAAGCTGCATTCTTAACTAGCTTCTGAAATAAGGGTTGAGTTCCATGGTCACCTAGAAAGAGACCAATAGGAACACCTGAAATGCAGCTAATAAAAAAATGTTCTCCTTTCTCTGGATCAACCATACGGGATAAGCATTTGCTCTCCGTTAAGGCATGGCCATGATTGGAAGAGTGCAGGCATGCTAAACGACACAAGAGTGACACGGCTCTGTTTGGTGAGGAGCCCAGCCGGACATCAGTCAGGATCCATTTGCACACGTAGATGCTCTACAGCAAAAGCGATTGCTCAGGAGGATGCAGGAGAACACGGCACAGAAGCTTGCAGCAAGTTAAGGAAGTAAACTCGGGATTAACACACAGAGAAGTTTTGGTGTAAACACATTTAAGGGTTGGTGGTTATTTCTGAAAATTGCAAATTTTTCAGCATTTGCCTTGGTAAAAAACAGCCACCAGTCTAAAAGCCACATTCTAACCCAGGAAACACTGTGCTCTGAGCTGTGAGGTTCTTTGAGATGGAGCATGGGTTTCCCAGGTGGCCTTGCCCCTGCTCCACGGACCTATCTGCTCCCTGCAGGGCTCCTGCTTGGGCAGAGCACACTGCCGCATGGCCTCTTCTTGCGGGGGCATTCCACAGCTGCCCTGAGTTACCCCGCATGTAAGACAACTCTGAACTGAAGGGTGATGGCAAGAGCTGCTGGGGTGAATGACAGACATGACGATGAAGCGGGGGAAACCACAGCACTGGGGAAGAAAGGCAGCAGGAGCCCCAGAGGCTCCTTCTGTTTTAAGGCCCTGGGCTGTCCCATCTGCTCGAGGAGACGCAGACCGTGTCAACAGGAGATGCTTAGTGACCAGGGCAGCTAGAAAGGTTTGAGGCCACACACCAACAACTCATCAAGCCACAGTAAACCCCATGCAGAACGACTCCATCCCGGCTTTCTTGTCTTCCCGGCCCCTGCTGCATCAGAGTGGAAGCTTCATCTAGGAGCAAGGATATCTTTCCCACTATCCTCACTCTCTGCTCATCTCCCTCCATGGAACAGGAACACACCTAAGGCTCAGAACCATAGGAAGACAAGATGTCTCAGCCAGTATCTAGCCATTTTTCCAGTTTTCATGACATTCAAGACAAGCCATCCTTGTTTCACAGCTTTGCTGAGGACATCAAAATTCTTTACCAATAAGCATGTGCGTACAAAGACCGAATGAACAAACGCATTTGGTAAACACGAGAATGCTTCAAAAGTTTCAGAGAATGAAGTTAAATGCAATAGAGTGGAATGGAATTACATTGGTGCAAAATTAGTTTGTGCCCAGAGAAATCTTCAAAACGTTTATAGAAATGCATCTTAAGAAAAACAATGTTTTGCAACGATTCCCAAAAAATTACCCCCAAATAAACTTCACTTCGGATTTCATTTTCCACGAAGTGTTTGTAGTCAAGTGCTGTCTTCTCCTGCTGTGATCCTCAACCTGTAGCTTTGGAAAATACCATGTCTCCATGTAACTCATGTCTACACCACTGAAGGCTGCCTTGGCCCTTTCATAATTCTATCAGAAAAAAAAAAAAGAAAACACAGATGGGGGGAGGGTGTGTGCTACCACAGAGCCCAGCAAGTTTTTCCTCCTGCCTGTTTACATTAAAAACACTCATTACAATTCAAATTACTTTCAAATTATGCTCATCTGGATTTCCGTGCTTTATAAAGACTCCCAGGCCTCTCTCTTTCTGGGGTTATAAGTTAAAACATTTTTATTATGATAGAAACGGCTTTAAAGACTCCAGAGACATTTGCTGAATTGTGGGTAAGGCAGCTTCATGCTGAGCAGCCCTCCTTCTCGGCCGACCCTAAAGGTAGGGAAACTGAGGACAAGAAATGTGCAGGATATCTCCGCTCCGTGCTACCTGAACCTCCTGGTGGCCCCTCAGCTGCCTGTGCCACACAGTGACTGGGAGTTAGCTCCATCCTTCCTGGCAGTGCCCTGGGGCTGATTAGCCTGGCTTGCCTCGCTATGAATGCCTTCAATCCCCTGCCGTTGTCCATGATGAACACTTTAGCGCAAATGTCAGGGAATGCTCTAACACAGAGAGATTTCAGCAGGGAAAGGAGGGCCCCAGGCTGACCACCAATGGCCACCTGTGTCTGCTCTTGGGTACTGACTTGTGTGGGACTGAATCCTCATCTCACACACCTCTGGGTGGCGGCTAAGTTTGGATGAGATGACCCATAGGGGCAGACAAAGGGCTTGCAAGTTCAGGTACAGCTGGCTCCAGGTGTTCAAATGACATTTGCAGGAAGATCTCTCTCCTCCTCCTCCTCTCTGATTGCCCAGTAGCTTCATTCTCCAGGAAGCAGCAAAGAGAGCTTCCGGTTGCTCTGGTCTACCATGCTACCAGCCAGGCAACCCAAGCAGGAGAGGCATTCTTTGCCAGTTGGTCCCATACAGGACTTGAGATTCTCCTAAGAAAGTCACCAGAGGGTCACAAACCTCTGCATACAATGCCACTTGTATGTATCTGTTTCTTATTCCAAGGATGGAGGACTGGTTAACAAATAATAGCACAACCCAAGGGTAGAATATTATGCCATCAGTAAAAGAATTACATTGAGAGCAAAGTCATGACCATAAAGATATTCTTGATACATTACTGGGACGGATATAGAGATGAATAAATTATAAGTTCACCTTTTTGTTACAAATTTTTACTTATATATAACACATGACATAATAAATATATTATAAAAACTGGATATAAATTCACTAATACATTTTCTCCTAGGAGTAGTATGCTACTATTTTGAAGTGTTTTTTTTTTTAAAGATTTCTTTACTTAATCAAACGTCAGGATGACACAGAAAGAGAGAGGGATGTCTTTCACCTGCTGGTTTACTTCCTGGTGCCTGCCACAGTCAGGGCTGCGTCGGACTGAAGCCAGGAGCCAGGAGCTTCTTCAGAGTCTCCCAAGTAGATGGCAGGCCCCTTTGCCTTTCCCAGGCAACCACCAGCAACAGGGAGTTGGATCAGAAAAGCAGCAGCCAGAACTCAAACCAACACCCACATGTTGCTGTCTGTTGACGCCGGCTTTACCTGTTAAGTAGGGTAGATATAAGTTTCTTACTATAAATATAACTTGCTTTGTTAACTTTGAAAACGGTGAACACATTTTGTTTAGAAATCTGGGCAAATGTGCAGCAGCCAACAATGTGACTTCCAACCTGGGTCGGGGATGGTGGGAAAGTCTGTTCACTCTTTGATCTATGACTGGATTAATTCTGATGTAACACCTGAGGATACTTGATGAAATCCTTGAGAAAAGATGCAGCTGAAAGGCCGGGGCAGCACCTTGGTCAATGAGAGCAGCAGCCTCTGCAGGTGCCTGAAGCCCATGCTGGAGTTCTGGTTCACATTCTGACCAGCTTCTGACCCAACTTCTTGTTGGATCCTGGGAGATGCACATCCCGGGAGACAGCAAATGATGGCAACGGTCTTGGGTCCCTGTAACTCACATGGGAAATCTAGCTGGAGGTCTAGGCTCCTAGATTCAGCCTGGCCCAACTATTGAAAGACACATGAGGAACGAACCAATAAATAGAAGCACTCTCTCTGTCTCTCTCTCTTTCTCCTGCTATCTTTCCTCACCTCTCAAACACATGAAAAATATAAGTACACATTTTTTTAAAAAAAGAAAAGCCTAAATGCAAAAACTTTGAGAACCGTTCATACTGTACATGTTCCATAAGCTCTATGAGGACCCCTCATTTATATGTGTTTCAATTGTTTTAATTCCAGATACGTTTGTCATTTACTTCCACTTTCCATGAACTTTTTGGAAATCCCCTCATACTGTGCCACAGAGGGAAGGAGGCAGGACTCTGCCTGCCTCTTTAGTGAAGTGACCAGGAGAGCTACACCTGCAGTGTGTGCCCCTGTGGACCTGCAGTGAGCTCAGGCCACCCATGTCCTGCTCTGTCTGTGCCCACCCCCTGACTATTCCCAGAGCCCTGTGACATCCAACAAAGATCCCAATGGAAGGTGAAGAGCCAACCTTGTCTTCTGGTTTTTTGCAAAAGACAGTCCAAGAAGGTTTTCACATCAATGTGTGAAATACATATGTGATCCACACACATCAATATACTATTTCCCTCTACTGGGCCCAAAGGCTGACTGACATACCTGACTTTCCTCCCAGCTTATAGAAATACATATAAGAAATCTACTAAATAATGGATGTAAGGATGACTGTAGGAGTATACACTGTACATGGACAAAATAGGATGCAAGATCCTAAGTTATACAGACATAATTAGCCTGGAAATCCTACTCAACACTGCCATTTTTAGGGTTCACATTCTAGGTGCCATATTTCCCTCGTGGATGAGTCAGTATTCCTGCCACCATTCCAAACATGAAAATTCATTAATGTGGGTGTATGGATATGGTGAGAGCTTTTCTCCCGCATGTACACACACCACACGCACAGCCATCAACCTCTTAAATTATCTCCTTAATTTCTGAATGTGTAAGAAATTGTGGATGTGTAGACAATTTTAGAGGCACCAGTTACCTATGTCCAGATTTTTTATTTTTGTCTAGAGAATTTGATCAGCTACTAAATAATGCAAGTGGCCAAAGGAATGTGAGCCTGCCAGTGCGGTGGAAGTTACTGCTCTGAAGTGCTCAGAGCAGATGTCTAGGTCTTCCTTTCCATGTTCCTCTTTTCCAAGGCCTGACCCTCCTATGCCTATCCCTTTGCCCACTGCTGGCCCAGAGGCCTAGCTGACTAGCACCATGTGACTCAATCAGACTGTCATGGATCAAATAACGGCAAAATCTTGCCAGTTGTCAGTCTCCTGTTTTCCAAGTGTCCCTCTGTTATATGTCTAAGTAAACATTTGTTCAGCTTATCGTTTCTGAGCAAAGACATGAATCACTTGCCTAGGAGAAACCACAGAGGCAGCTGTTGCCTATTAGGAGCTGACATTTGGAATCAGGGCCCATGGAACAGGACTCCGGCATGAAGTCTGCATGGGGCTTGTTCTAGAAGAGGAAGCCAGGGCATTTCTGTGTGACCATGACCGTGATGTGGTCAGAAATGAAGAGCAAAAAGCGTCTGACTCTGAACTCCTCCCTTGCGCTGGCTTGCCTGGGGCTGGAAATCCCGCTGTCCGTGGCTGGCCTAAGGACAGTGACACACAAAGATGCACAAACCAGTTCTCGCAGAAGCTATTCTGCTGGGGCGGGCCTCTGGAAGAGCAGACACATGCATCTTACATCCGGCACCTAGGCTGGAGGCAAAAAGAGGGTCTGCTTCCAATTCCAGCTGCCTGCTAATGTCATCCCAGGAAGCAGCAGATGATGGCTAACGGACTTTGGTTTCTGTCACCCATGTGGGAGACCTGCGTTCAGGTCCAGGCTATTGGCTGCATGCAGTCCAGCCCAGCCCTGGCTGTGGCAGGCAACTGAGGTACAGACTAGCTGCTGGAAAATCTTTCTCTGTCTCTTTCTGTTTTTTAGATAAAATAAAAACAAACAGTTAGTGTTATAAATGGAAAGACTCTTGTAGAGATGTTTGTTGGGTCCCGGCATCTAAAAGGGGATTTCAGGAGCCTTCAAATGATGGACTCTCAGGGCTCAGGCACTTGTTGATAGCTTTGCAACAATTTGAAAGGAAAACGTATTTTTTCAGTGAGTGTTGGACTGAGCGTTTCTCTAGGTTTCATGTTTTCTATCCTGAAAACTCTACCAGGAAAGGAACCACAGAGACCAGAGCTATAGAGAAGCAAATCCGTGGTCTGAGAGGTCTTCGGGCTTGATGCCTCATCCCAGCTGGGCTTTGCTGGGTGGGTGAGGTTAATGCAGGAAGGAGGGCAGCGCTGAGAAGGAAACAATTTACACGAGGGTAGATAAGATGGGAATGTTCAGGGGAGAATTCTATTGTGCAAGTTTGAAACCAAAAGGAATTGGGAGTGAAACATCTAGGAATGCCCAAGCCTGTCTTGGCACTCTGGGTCTAAATGGAAGCCTCCCTCCCATGGGGAAGAGCAATGGCTTCAGCAGATGATTCTCAGAGCACCAGGTACCAGCGTTACAGTGCAACTCAGTGTCTAGACACAGTGCACATCACAAGTGGTCAGCAAGTGCCCGTCAGTCGGGATGGGAATAAATTGGAGGATGGTATGTATCGTCTCAATGAAAATGTTTTGCTCTACATTTATTCAGGAATGAAAAGGAAAAGCTATATAGTGGGAGAAAAAAAAAAGGTCAACCACTAATTTGCATCTTCAATACATAAAGAACTCTCAAAACGTAGCAGTACAAAAAAAAGTAAAACAACTCAATTTTTAAAGAGGCATGAGACTGGAAGAAGCACTCCCCCAAAGGGTGGACAATGAGCGCGTGAAAGGTGTTCAACCTAATTAGTCACTAGAGACATGCATTTGGACGCTGTGTTTGCTTACCAACAGACACCTATGAAAATGACTAGCATTTAAACATGCTGCTGATATCAAGTGTTAGAAAGAGTGTCTAACAAGAGGACTGTTGATGGAAATGAGGGAATGAAGCAGAGTTTGAGCTTTCTCTACAAACGCACATTTTCCACGTGACCCATGTGAGGAGCGATTTGAAGGTCATCACGGAGACTGATACCCTGCCTGGCACCATTCCTTCTTCCTCACAGCTCACGAAATTCGTGCCAGTCTAGCCATCCACCAATCAGATGTAACCCGGCATTTCACCTGAGAATCACACCCCAATCTCCCAACCCTGCCCACTCACCAATCATCCCTAGGCATTCACCTGCAGGCACCAATCCCCTGGGTCCTGCCCTCAATCCCTCCCAATCCCTTCCCCTGACACCTTGTGGGCCTACCTGAACATAAGGGGCCCCACATGCCTCCATCTTCCCCTTTCCCCCTTTTCCCGCTGATCTCCACCACCATCACTCAGTTCCTGCCCGGCTGGAAAAAACCTCCTAAGGTACCTTGTTGCGTCTGGGTTTTCAGCTCACGGTAAAGAACCAGGTTGTGGGATTAGCTGCGCGTAATATCATAATATCATATGAACTAGAACTCTAACTGTTCTAAATAACTAATAACCCAGAAATCCCATGTCAGGGTGTCTTCCCAAGTGAAACACAAATAAGTCTCAACAGAAAAACTTGCTTACAAAGGTTTGTAGCAGTAGCAGTCATAACAGTCAAAACCGGGAAAAACACAGAAGTCATTCCAGGGGACAGTGGATGAACTTGCGGTGGCACTTAGAAACAAACAAAAATAAATAGCTGATGGACCTTGAGGGTATCAAAAAGGCCAAGCGAAGGAAGTTCATCTTAGAAGGGTCTATGTGATTGGGTTCCACGTATGTGCCAGTCTGCAGTGAGAGAGAACACATCAGGGCACCCAGGAGTTAGGGGAACAAGAGAATTTAGAAAGGCAGTAGTGGTGGATGGTTCTGTGGCTGTGGTTACATAAACTTTTGCGTGTGTTAAAATTAGTACAACTTGCCCAACAGCAAGCAAAGGTAGCATCTGACCTGCCTCTGCTCCTTGGGTCTGTTTAACAGCAAACTTACCCCATTCCTCCTGATTTTGGCTGAAATCCTACAGCACTCTAAGTGGTCATCTCAGCTTCCAAAAGCAATAGGGAGGGGGTCTCAGGCTCATGGGTGCAGCCCTGGAGCGCTAACAGCTCTCTAGGGAGACTTACACCCAGGCCCACCTGGCATGCTGTGTGGAATGCCTATTACTTAGGGGTTCTAGCTGACTGGTTTCTGCTCTGCTGAAGGCACACAGCAGCACCAAGTCCCTGGTCTTGTCTTTAACTCTTTTCTGCCCTTTGCAGTGGTGGGGTGTAGCAGGCTGTACTCATTCTACTTTAAAAAAAATATTTCTGTTTGATAATCATCTCACCTGACTGATTTGCTGTTGTTTATTTTGGATGAGGGGAGGGGAAGGAAGAACTGATGATCCAGAAGAGAAGTGGTAGAAATTTCTCTGTCCTACTATGGGATCATGCAGGAATGGATGGCCTTGCAACATTAGGAGAGACTTAACCAGGAAAGCTGCAGGAAAGTAGGGAACCCAAGCTGGAGGCGAAGGAAAGCTCCCTAGGATAGGATGTGTGGGTGCTCAAAGAAGAGCCAGGCTGCAACATCAGAGGCTGCAGAGGTGACATCTCCAACAGCAAGAAGAAAAGATGCCAGAGGCTGGTCTGACCTGTTGGGAAATTGGTTGCAGAGACTGCTGGCACAGGTGGAAAAACTTTATCCAAAGTCCAAAGAAAGCCAAACAAATAGAAAGAAAGAGAAAGGAATTGAGAAGGGAAACCGCCAAACAACACTAGAACCCTATTGGATTCAAGGGTGGATGCAATTTACATAACAAACACTGAACACTGAACGGTAATTTGACCCAAACAGTCCTGAATGCAGAGGAGAGGAGAGGGGAGTTCCAGTGTTGAGGTCCCAGTGAGAGTAAACATGGGAATTACACCCAGGATGCTGATGTCTGCTCCAGCCTTCTTGTCTGGGGCAGGGACACTCAGAGCAGCACCATTCACAAGGTTTTGGTTGAGGGGATGGGTGTGAAGCCAGCTGACAAATCAGTGTCTGGCAACAGGTGTCTTTTTCGCAGCAAGAGGGTGGCCACTCTGGAAGACAAGGGACACTGAGCCAGCCAACTCTCCCTGCCTCATGCCTGAGCCTCTTGGAAACCGATGGATCCGATGCCAATCTTGCAGCTGGGGACTGGCCATGGAGAGCACTGTAGAGAAGTGGGAGTCCTGCTGACAGCTGGAAGCCTCTATTTAGATCCCCAGCTCAGATATATGCCCACATAACCGCACTCAGCGATTTCTTGAGAAAGTGGGATCACCTTGCTGTGTCTAGTGAACCATTGGAGTCTGGGGTCATGTACTGCTTCAGACACAGAGAACAGGTGCAGGATGTGACCTAGTGAAGGAGCGGTTGGGGTGAAGAGGGAGACTAGCATTGACTCCCCACACACCAGGACTCAGGGACCCCTCCCCAAGGAACCTCCAAGGTTCTTTACATCATGGGAGAAGACCGAAGTTAGCAACTCCTCTCCTCATCTCATCTGCATGGCTGTCCGAGGTACCTGTCACACGGTTACCTTTCTTGCATTTCCAGGGGGAGTTGAGCTGATTGGTCTCATCTTGATTGCTCTATGTTTGACCCTGTAAGTGTGATGTGTCCCTTGCCAGAAGTGCCTTTCTCTCCATCTCTCTTCCAGTTGTCCAGAAAGGGGAATTTGATGGGAAGGTCAGATGCCCAGGAATCTGTAGCCCGTGACTTCAGAAAGCCCAAGCCCTACAACCTCTCCCTTCGTCAAAGCTACGTGGCTGTTCTAGGATTGTGCCACTGAGTCCTGTCTCCGTAATGTGATGATAAACTATATGAAAGTGGCAACTGTGCCACTGAGGTTAACTCAACTGCCCGGAACAGGGTCCTAGATAGAAGACGTGTATTTCTTCCACATGGCAGTCTTTGGTGGGTGTGTGTGTTCATGTGGGTATTTCTGAATCCAGCTACTCGTGTTGGGCATCTCTACCTTAACCTAGCTTCCTGTCATCTGCCTCTAGCTACCAAAGGAGAAAGAACATGGGGGAATGCTGCCAGGTGGGAGTGACTTGAAATTTAATGGCAGAACACATTACTGGTCCAAATGCTATGTTCCTTGAGAAATCACATGAATTGCAGGTGTGAATTAGACACATCTTCTGCCCATGTCCCCTAGAAGAACTTGGCCATGACATCTCAGTTCTTACAAAGCCCTGGTTCATTTCTGTCCCCCGCCCTTAATCCAGGAACCCTACACTGAGAAAGTTTTATCAAGAATGTCCCAGGAGCCCACCATGAGGGTTGGGTGAGGTTGGCTGGCACTTGGCCAACCTCACACAAATCTGCAGGCAGAGAGCTTGGGAATGAACTATGACCCCTCACATCTTTATTGGTCCAACCTCTGAAACAAGGCAGGCCTGCAGCAACTGTGGTTGCATCAGCAAACAGATCGAAGGCTGGTCTTTACAGCCGCATAAACCTCATCCTGGCCTCTGCCCACAGAGGTTGCATCTGTGCAGAAATCCATCCTCTAGTGCCAGGCAGGTGGGCGTCAGGCACTCACCAAGATACCACTGCATCAGGAACTCAGACAGCTTGTCCCTCTGTTCCGGAACGGTTCTGACAGACCTTGGGGTGTACAATGGAGAAGCCAAGCATGGCTGTGAGAGACCAGCAGAGACAAAATCCACAGAAGCAGAGCTTCAGGAAATAAAACAGAGCAGAGAAGATAGGAGATTAACTTTTTCAGCTGCTTGGAAAAGACTGAACATGATTGTGTATTGCAATACACACACACACACGCGTGCGCGCACACACACACACACACACACACACACACAGGTGCCCTCTTTGCTGGAGCCACTACTTCTGGCTGCTCCCAGCAGGTAAATGCAGCCCTTATCTTCCTCCCCCTTTCCCATTACCCCTAGAGAAGCAGCTTTAAGGATGAAGGCATGCTGACGCCAGGACACAGCTTCAGGCAGTGTTGTGTTATGGGAAGAGCAATGCAGTAGAAGCCAGGGATGGACCTTGCTGTTCACTGTCACAGCCATGATCCTGACCCCAAGCCACTGCAATGCAGTGCCTCCTCCTTGTCTCCACTGGTCTCTTGCCCTTGGCCTTTGAGCTAATTCTCATGTGGTCTCCTTGGCCTTATTTTAAAAAATGCAAACTTGAGCACATCACTTCCTTGTTGAGACACTCCATTGGCTTTCCATTTCTCTCTTCCCCCATCTACTTCATCATGTTCTTCACAAGGATCCACAACCATGCCTCTGTTTGGTCCTTTGGATGACTTTCTCTTGCAGGGGAAGACAAAGTCCCTAAGATCTGTCCTCTACCTCATTCACTTCTGCATTGCTAGAACCGACTGGAGACACGCCATTCCTGTAAGCCTTCATTTTCCCAACTATCAAAAGGCGGACAATGAATTCCATGTGTGTTTCACTCCTGAGGGATCTGGGAGAATTAAGTAAGAAAACGAGGTCGGTGACAGAGGCAACATAAGGTGGGGTCAGTCTGAACACTCCCAGATAGAGATGCTAATTTTGCAAGATGTTTGCACATCATCACAATCCACATTTTAGGCCAAGCTGTGACATCCCCACCAGAACAATAGCTACGACTCTCCTCTCAGTTGAGAAATCAGGGAGTCTATTGGAAACAAACCAGTACTGCCTCATTCTCCATGAAAGTCTCAGGGAGATCCCTGATTTTATTTTTTTCCCCTAGGACACAGATCAGCATGCATCAAAAGGAGCAATAGTCTACCTTGTGTTTGGACTGCTTTGACCCTCTTCAACCTCTGCCAATTTTTATCTCATTTTTGTTTAACTTTATACATCAGAGTTTAATTTGAGTGCTGCTGGAGCAGACAGTGATGTATAGGTTACATCAAATGCAGCTGAAATTACCCTGTCTCCAGGGACTTCAGGTCCTGGTCCTGTTGGCAGAGGGTGGAAGAGGAATGGTACCATTTGCCCCTTGAACCCGGCCATCTTCATCGCTGCTTCTTGTTTACCGAGAGGAGTGGTTTGGGGAACTCACAAGATTGTGCCCACCCCCCACCCACCTCAGGCTCAAACCATCAGCCTCCATGGACAATGTCATTTTCTGAACCTGAAAAGGACTTCTATCAGCATTGATTTTTTTTCCCTCTAAATTGTTATCTTCTCTGGGAAAAGGTGCCCAGCAAGCACTATCCTCTGGTCTTGATTTTCTCAGTGTCAAGAGCAATGCCTGCTGTCCCACAGAAGACTCAGGGAAAATCGATGCTTGAACGTAAGAGTGAGTGAGTGAATGAACGAATGAGCCATGTTCCAGCTGCTGTGGAGACTTTCTGGAGTAGAACAATGTAAACAGATGGACCAGGACACTGACACTGGCCCTCGTGAGGTGCTTGCTGTCCTGGCAAACTCTCCAAATGTAGCTTAAGGATGCTGGGAACCAAAATGGGCAAGGAAGAACCTGAAGGGATCCTGTGATCAATTCCAACTCCATGTAGAAGTCAACATTTCCCAAGACAGCCTGGATAGGACTGGACCACTTCTGTGAAACACCTTGCAGCAACAAGTTAGGCCAGGCGTGTCAAAACACTCATTCCTCATTGAGCTCTTCAAGCTCTTCAGCTCTCCATTTACATTATACTTTGATTGTAAGTCTGTCTTCCTCATCTGATCCTTCATATGCTGACATTGTATTACATTTCATAAGAAAGGTCTGTGTGCTAACCTCTAAGTCAACACGGGGCATCATGACAACATTAAGAGGTGACTGGTATTTGTCTTTCTATGCCTGGCTTAGTTAACATGACCTAATATCCTTCAGGCTGGTCCATGTTGCTGCAAACAACAGGGTTCCATCCTCGTGAGGACAGTACTCCACTGTGTTTATGTGCCACCTGTTCCTTATCCATTCATCCACTGATGGACATTCAAGTTGATTCTCCATCCCGGCTCTGGTGAACAGCAGTACACACAGGAGTGTGGGTGTCTCTTTGAGAGGCTGATTCCATTTCCTTGGGGTATATGACCAGAAGTAGGATGCTAACTGGTCACATGGGATTTCTGAGCAACCCCTACACTGGCATCCGTAACAGGCACACACACCTGCACGCCGATGCGCAATGTATAAGGCTTCACGTGTCTTCAAAATTGAGAAACCAGTGACTGAAGAGAGGAGTAAGACCAATATACTGACCTAGTCATTATGCCATAATTGGAAAATCATATTGCATCTCATAAACAGGCTCAATGATTACATGTCCATTAAAAACCAAACCAAACTACAACAGTAAGAAATAAAAGCAATTTCAAAACGTGTGTTCCGTAACCGTGGCTAAGTTCCAAGGCTAGGTGAAGATGCTAACAGTGGCAAGGACCTTCGGTGGACTTGCTCTCCAGCTATGTGGCTGCTTTCTAGTTATCAGACACAGGAAATGTGGCCAGTCTGAACAGAGATGTTTTGCAAGCATGAAATGTACATCTGATTTCAGAAGTTTGCATGCAAAATTAATGTAAAATATTTCCTCAATATTTTTTATGGGTGATATGGGGAAATGATAATATTTTGGATATAATGGCTAAAGGAAATATATGATAAACTTCATTCCATCTCTTTCTTCTGCTTTTTTTAAAAGATTTATTTTATTTTTATCGCAAAGTCAGATATACAGAGAGGAGGAAAGACAAAGAGGAAGATGTTCCAGCCGATGATTCACTCCCCAAGTGGCCACAAGAGCCGAAACTGAGCCACTCCGAAGCCAGAAGCCAGGAACTTCTTCCAGGTCTCCCACATGGGTCCAAAGGCTTTGGGCCATCCTTGACTGCTTTCCCAGGCCACAAGCAGGGAGCTGGATGGGAAGTGGAGCTGCCGGGATTAGAACTGGTGCCCATATGGGATCCCGGGGCGTTCAAGGTGAGGACTTTAGCTGCTAGGCCACCACGCTGAGCCCTCTTCTGCTTTTTAAGACAGAACTATACTGACATGGAGAGTGACATGGCTTGCCTTACATTCCAGTGCTGATCGAGACAAAGGTTTGTGGAGGAACTATCAGCTGAGGAAAGCACAGTTGAGTGTACAATTACGGCTGAAGCCGGGTCCACCCCGTGGCTGGTAGAAGTGGTACTCTACCACCTCCAGGTTGGTGTCAGCAACCTGAAGAAAATCCTGCAGCACATGCAAACATTCTTTATGGCAAAATTATTAACTAGTGCTGTAGAATATGCACGAGAACTGGAACACGGTAGAAGAATGATCATACGAACTGTATTAGTATTCGCATGGTGAAATATTATGCAACCACCAAAACTCTATTTACCACAAGTTTGTCACAGCCAAGAAAAATACGATGACAATCCTCAGTCAAAATTTTGAAATCGCAGATAAATATTACCATAAACTATAAAGGAGACTTCAGAGGAAAGCAAGTAGAAGGAATTATTAGAAAACCACTCAAATTGCTGTCATTGGAGAATGACAATTTTTCCATTAATTGTTTAAAGTTTTATGTATGTACTTGAAAAGCAGAGCAATAAAGAGACAAGAGAGACTCATCTCCTGGTTCAGTCCTCAAATAGCTGCAACAGCCAGCCTGATAAGGAACCGAGAACTCTGGGACCCAAGCACTTGAGCAGTCTTGTATTGCCCTCCTCGGTGCTTTGGCCAGGAGCTGGTTCAGGAAACAGAGCCACCAGGACTTGGGCTATTGCCCTGATACGGGAAATCAGAGTTACAAGTGGTGGCTTAAGCCTGTTCTCCTATAATGCCAGCCCCTAAGTTTTTATCAAAGAGTATTTTTTAAACAATGATATATGTACAATCCCAAGTAAAAAGAGCCAACCTTTGGAGCAAGCCTGATTGTAAGTGTAGCAGATGGTGAGGCCTGTCAACACAGTTGTTTCCTTGGTGAGCACCCAGGCCAGCCTCAAGCTTTTCGAAAACTTATATCTGGCAGATCATTCAGTTCCTTAGCCAGGTGAATACCTCCCAACTCCTCCACAGAATCGAAGATCTTTGAGGGTGGTGTCACTTTATCACTTTGAGGGTAGTGGTTGTGTCTCTTGTCTTTGCCCACTCCCAGTACAAAATTGGTACAGGCTGCAAGTTTTGCCACATGCATTGTTACGCTGGATAGTAGTTGCAACATTCTACGAGTCTGTGGACTGAATTGAGGTGGGGCAGGAGAGTGTCTCAAGAGGAGAGGGGCAGCCTGAGGATTCCACTGAACCCTGACTGTTACTGAAGGTCACAGCTTCGGTGTCCAGTTACTACCCACCCACTTATGGCTTGGGGTAAGCTCTATTCACTTTCTCTATCCTTCCTTCATCTTTGCAAAGCTTCTCTGTGAATAATCCTACTTTATGTGTCCTCTCTTTCCCACAGGACTCTGAAACAGAAACTAATTGAGAAAGTAGCCACTGTGTCTTACAGCGTATCAAGCAGGAAGACACAAAGCACTTGTTGGCAATGTGGGGACCCTGAACCTTGACATGCCTGCCAGAGTGGGCTGGAGAGCTGGGACAGAGAGATCAGCGTTCAAACTCAGGTCCTTCCCCTTCCCATAGCCACAAGATCCTCCACACGGATTCCTTTAGCTCTGAGGTCTCGCAAAACAGGGAGCAGTTAAATGAGGAAAGATACCTCAGTTTCTTAACACTGCTCTGGCCCAGTGCATAGCCCCAGCAAACAGGTGCCATCACTGTTTATCGCCACGAATACTGGGCCACTGGCCTCGGGAATACACAGATCCCAGGGAGCCCACCACCCCAGAAATCATCATGTTGCATGGGGGCCTCGAGGCGTTGCCCTCCCTGCTCCTCTGGGCTGCAGAAACTACAGGAAAGGCCCGCAGAGCTGCCATCATCCATTTGTGTTGCCTCATTCTGCCCAAGCTCCACTGCGAAGTCCAAGGCCATGCTTCACTCGAGAGGTGGCCTGGGGTGGGGGTGGGGGTGGGGATGGGGGTTGGGATCCAGCAGGAAATGAAGGGCATTTTGAGAAAAATCACTTGTTTATTTAAATATTGTGCTTATGAAAAAAACACCGAAATGAGGAAGAGGAGCACTTGTGGTTAATAATCAAAAAAGGGAACGAAGAGAAAACACATGATCAAAACTACAGGAAGGGATTACCCGGCATCGGCAATAAAAATTTGCATCTTTAAAATTATCTGTATTTCAACCTCGGAATGAGTGCATCTTTTAAAAGCTCTTGGAAAGCACTCCTCCCCATCACCCCCTTTTGTCTCTTTTCTTTATAAGGCATCTTCTCTTTAACTCCCTTTGGGAAACTTCTTATAAATGAGGATTTGCATCTCAAGGGATTACTCTGGTTAGGAAAGTGTTTTATTAAAAAATATATGTTTGCCACAGAATGCTGAGCGATATAATTAGCTGGTCCCTTCTGTTTTATTTTAAAAGGCTGTATGGCCAAGTTCTAATTAAACATATTCTCAGGACGTTTGAAATGTGAAGGTGCCTCTGAAACGGGCACTAAATGAAAGAAGCGAAGGCCTGGGAGGGGGGCTGTGAGCCAGGCAGCAGGCTCTCTGGCCTGCGTACACCTGCCAGCACAGCCTTGGCTCTCAACATCCGTGAGCTTGGCCCATCCCACAGGTGCGAGTCTGCCTTACACTCCATGATCCGACCTCACGGAGCGATGGATGGTGTAAGAGTCTGAGACAGGATGCTGGGGGCCAGGGTACATAAAAGGTTATCAATCTCTAATGGGGGATCAGCTGGAGACCCTGCTGGCGCATGGGATGCATCCATTTGCCTCGTTCTTGCCACAGAGCATAACAATGCTGCAAACAACCACACTTCATTTCACTTTGTGAACTCGGGAAGACAACACAAGACGGTGGACGCTGACTCTGGGTCACACGGCAGCCACGGTCAGGTTGGCTGCATCAAGACAGGCAGTGTTGTGTCTTCATTTGCAAGATGGATAGAATGAAGAAGCAAATGACCCGGAAATGGAAGTTGTCTGTCCAATTCACAAAGCAGTCTATAGGAGTTAAGAGTTTAGAGCCAGTTACTTCAAATTCTCCGACATCAGCATCTTGGTGGCACCTTTACCCTTTGCGTAGCACCTTCATAGCTTTGAAAACCTCCCCAGGAGTGGTCAGGAGTCACATTCATTGTTAGTGGAGATAGAACATGGTACAGTCACTTTGAAAAAGAGACAGCTTCTTCTACAGTTAAGAACACTCTTCCCACATCCCTAGCTACTGACACCCAGAGAAATGAAGAATTAGGTTCATAGAAAACATGCATTGCCTGAACATAGCTGCTTTATTCAGAGTCTCCTCGACTGGAAACAGCCCAGATGTCCTTCCGCTGATGAACGGATAAGTAGCCTTTGGTACATCCATACAAAGGAATGCTTCTAAGCAAGAGAAAGCGACAAACTTATTGATAGACTCAACACTGTGGATCGATCTCAAATGCATTAGCTAAGTGACAGAACTCAGGCTCAAAGAGGTCACAGCCTGGGTAGTTCCATTTATGCTAGATTTTTGGGAAAGGTGAGATGGTAAGGACAAGAAACAAGTAATAGTTCAGTAGTCCCTGGGCTGGGAACTGTGGGACTTCAGGGCAGGTACACAGATGAACTGAGCCAGAGGACCGCTCCCCACCTTGACAGCAGTGATGGTTATGTGAGTGTACACCTTTGTCACAACTCACAAATGACCAAATTTTAGTTTTTGCAATTAAAACACATTACAATAACCTATAGGCTTGGCAGTAAACAGCATTGTTGTTTGATGCTGACACATTCCATACAGTAACTTTTTATTCTTGTTTCCCACTAGGGGTGCTCAGTGATCCCATGAGGGCATGACATCCCCTGGTGATGGCTACTGCTCCACATCAGTGGTCCCTGGAAGCTGAAGGGCAGGATTCAAGATTACAAGAGCAATGAAACATGGTCCTTTCCATTTTTATTTTTCCCTGTTGGATGTAGACAAACAAGCCAGAAGCTCCACCTAACCCCAGTGATGCTGTTGAACTCTGAGACCAACACACTTTGAACAAGGTGATACCAAACAGAGGCAAGAGCTGGAGTGTACAGAGAACTCGAGAATTGCTTCCTGTCCATGTAGCGAAGCCAGAACCTACCACCACCACCACCAGACGGTCCCCATGGGCCAGTGGAAACTGGGGCTGGCATCCTTTGCAGACCTTAGCTATCTAGGAATGAAACCCCAAAACAGTTCCAATCAGGTCCATAGCCTCTAATCAACTTCAAACAAACTGTTCAATAAAAAAGGTTGGGAAACCATAGGAAATGTGCATGCCACAAATAATTGGAGAAGGATCAGAACAGGTACCTCACAGAGAAGAAAACCCTAAAATGATGCTTGGACTCATTAGAAATTACGACAGTGTAACTCAGAGAGAGACAGTAAGCACAACCACTAGGTTAGGAAACATGGAAACAGGAAAACACACGACTAACATTACATGCTCGGAGAAGAGTGTAGAATAAGGAGAAAATTCAAAACATTGCCATGGGAGTTCCAAGTGTCACAGTCACTTGGGGCAAGGCCAAACAGCTCCAGTCCTAGATGCTTGTGGTCTAGGAGACCTTCCCGATGCACGTGGCACGTGAACAGGCTTGTTCACAGTGGCGTGTTTCTCCAAAGACCTCGAACACAAGGGAAAAGAAGGTCTAAACTAGAGAAGCATGTTTTCACCGTCCACAGCTTTGTTAAACCAATCAGCTATACACCTGCACGTGGTGAAATCTCACAAACACTGCTGAGTAAAAGAAACAAGACATCCAATTCATTCACTACGGCTTCATTTATGAACGCCCACAGGGATGCACGCTTCAGAGTCAGAATGACAAAACAAGGCCAGGACGTGATCGCTGTGAAAACGACAAGATGTGGTCCCCAAGCATAACGGTTGGGATGGGGAGGACCTGGGGGGTCGAATGGTGATGGGGCAAGCGTTGTCTCCATAATCATTGCTACTTGAGCCCTAAATATTTGATGTCCACATGCCTGGATACTTCTGATCTATTTCAGACACAGAAACATAGGAAGTCAAAAACCAGATCTCTGGGAAAAGCAGAAAATTAGCCTGGAGGCAGAAAGGTGCAAGGAATGGCGCTGGTGAGGAGCTGCGGAAGATCTGGTCCCAATCAGAGACAACTCTGATAGTCCTGTGCAGCTTAGGTCATACCACGGCCTCATTTCCCTGCCTTTTACTCCAGCCTTTGAAAAGTATTAGAACTTATGTAAAAGTTCTATTGCTTTAAAACTCTCCATTTCCTCTCTTGATTTTGAGTGTTCATCTTAGAGGATGGTCTTACTTACTGTACAGCCCAGTTCAGAAGTGTCTCTATGTGCATTTACAAAGACTGCAAGTGAGCTCTCCTTGAACTGTTGAGAGAACTTTCATTTTTAAAACTCAATCAGGGCCTGGTACAGTGGCCTAGTGGCTCATGTCCTCACCTTGAACGCGCCGGGATCCCATATGGGCACCAGTTCTAATCCTGGCAGTCCTGCTTCCCATCCAACTCCCTGCTTGTTGCCTGGGAAGGCAGGCGAGGATGACCCAAAGCTTTTGGACCCTGGCAGCCATGTGGAAGACCTGGAAGAAGTTCCTGGCTTCTGGCTTTGGATTGGCTCAGTTTCGGCTCTTGTGGCCACTTGGGGAGTGAATCATCGGATGGAAGATCTTCCTCTCTGTTTTTCCTTCTCTCTGTATATCTGACTTTGCAATAAAATAAACAAGTAAACCTAGAAGAAAACCCCCTCAATCATGGGCTCAAGAAATCCCAGAGACCCTACCCCATGAAGCTTTCTGAGAAGTTTCCTATGCCACAAACTTCATGCGCTTTCCTTGTAGAAAATCTGCTTGTGCTCTTAGACGAGACCTTGCACTGCCCTCTTATTTTAACTATAAGGTTAAGATGTTCAGACGTCTGCTTGCAAGAATGCATCAGCTTGGAAAGGTACAGCAAAAATGAAGGGAGGCTGGAACCAGAGAGGGGAAGCAGGTGACGCCACGGAGAAGTCAGACAAAAACCACCTCAGCTCTTCCTGACTTCCGGAGGAGCCCTTGCATGGACAGCACTGAAATGTTCAGTTGGAAATCGATTAAACCCTTTTTCTGAAAATAAAAAGGGAACATGGGCAGCGCATCATAAATGATCGTCATCAACTGTTTAGCGACACTTGCCACCGGAAGAGTCGTAAACTCCAGTTCCCTGTGTTAATGTGTGTGTGTGCGCAGATGGAAATGCATCAATCAACACACACAACTAGATGTGAACCTGGAGGTCCAGAGGGAAGCGTTCATTTCTTGATCTCTATATGGGGTGTGTGTGTGTGTGTGAGAGAGAGAGAGTGAGAGAGAGAGAGAGAGAGAGAAAGAGAGAGATTTGAATTCCACTGAATGATTTAGGATTTGGGTGAAACTTCGCTGCACCATTATGGACCTGTTGCATCTTTTACAGCAAAACGACCTTTTCATCAAGTTACAAAACATTAAAGGTTAAAGAATGCTTGAAAGGAAGTTAGTATTTTTCGAGCATTAGGAAAATTGCCATCCTTGCAAAAGGCTGACCAAAAATGAGGGGAAGTATAGTACGGATCCATGGGAGAGTGACGGTGGAGAGGTGCGCGACACATTGGTGCCGTCTGCTTCTGCTTCATGGCAGACCTGCTGCCTCCGCAGGAAGTGAGGCGAGCAGGGCGTGCAGTCGTCACACCACGGGCACTCACATGAGGAGCTCTGAGCAGGCTGCTTCCTAATTGCAACTGTGCAGTCACATTTCTCGCTCTCACAAGGAGCGCTGGCAAAGAGAGTAAATCAATGAGTGTCAGGTTTCCCCAGATTCTATTTTCCATCTGACCTGGATGGTGCAAATCCCAGTCACTACTAACAGGGAAAATAGAAATATCAGTGCGGCTCCTTACCATACCCCTTCCTCTAATGAGCTCATGGAGGAGCCTGGGAGAAGCTGCCTTGCTAGCCCTGCCAATGCCCGCTCCACTCAGGCAGTCCAGGGGCCTGCCAGGCCCTGCTGCAGTGATGTTCTCCATTCTATGATGCTGCACTCCCAGTGCCTTCCTGCATTCTGAATTGTAGCTGGCCTTTGCATTCGGAGAGCTCTGTCCCTGCTTAGCTTCCCATGGGCCTTGGGCAGCAGGCTGGATGGTGAGTTGGCCACACTACTGCTCCCTTCCAACTCTGACTTGAACTGCAGGATAAGGTTTGCAAAGGGCATGTCCAACTTTGATGGAATGTGTCCTTACCGAGAGACCCTGCTGGAAGATTCAGGTGTGGACAGCCGTCCCGTTTTACAGAAAAACGAGATGGGTCTTAAAGAGCAGGACTGGTCTGCTCAGGATCACCCAGAGTTCAGGGTCATACATCTAGGCCTTCCATCAGCACAGGAGAGCGTGCATTCACCTGCAATGCCGCCTAGTACAGGTGCACACACAAACACACGTGTGGAGCAAACCTGCTGTGGGGGACAGCTTTACATGCTTTGCTTTCACACTAACCTCCTCTTTGCCTCATATACCATTGACTCCTTTACTCATTGTGCGTTGTTCAGTCGTGGTAGAATTGAGTCACTTTATGATCTAACTTCTTGTGTCTCTAAATGGCCAAAACACAGTTGGCGGGTGAGGGAGGAAGAATGTGTGTGTGTGTGTGTGAGAGAGAGAGAGAGAGAGAGAGAGAGAGAGAGAGAGAGAGGCTTCCTTGGACAGGAATGACTGGTTAGCAAATTTCAAAGCTGGAAGATGACTCCAGCCCATTCTAAAGTCTCAGGTGTGCAAGTGAGACCTGAGGAAGAAGGAAGGATTGTGGCTTCTGAGGGAAATCTTACCATGTAGAGCAGGTAGCTTCAGCTAGACAGCAAGGGCCCTGCTCCCCTACCAGGCCCTCTCCTAGTGGGCACTCCATCCCCACACCCTCCAGCTGGCCACGACTCCCCTCAGAAGGGAGGGCAGCCTGCCTCTGTCAGCACGCCCTGCCATTCAGCCCCTTGCAAAACAAGGCTCCTTGGAAAGCAGCCCCTCCTCCCTCAACAGAGCCACACACTTGGAATCCATTGAAGACAACATCTGTATAGTAATCAAAAGCCAAAAAAATGCCCTCTCTCCCCCAACTGTACTGAGTTCCTACTGTTCCTGCTGTATTTGCCAATGGCCAACCAGCCTGGGGCTGGGTTCGGAGAGGCTCCTGTCTCCTGGGGATGGCTTGCACCACAAGCTTCAGGTCCTTGGAGCTGGAAATAGGGGTGGGGATCAGGCATTCCTGGAGGATGTGAAAGCCCTGATGACAAGCAGGAAGGAGAGGGAAAAGGGGTTCACCCCTCCAAGGCACAGGAAACAGCTGCTCAGCAGGGTTGGCCAGGACAGGTCTAAAAGACATGGCCTCAAGGTAACTGGTCTGGGGTAGACACCAATTGGGCTGAGCAGAAGGCTCAGCACACAGAGATGCCAGCTAGCCCTTGGACCCCACAAAGTCCTTCCAGAGGGCTGCTTGCCTGTGCAGTGACTCTGCCCTGTGGCCAGGGGCAGCACCATGGCAGAGCCTCACTTAAAATACCGCACGCCACCCCACATCTGCACCCTGGTCAGTGCTGGGGCCTCCTCCTCCAGGAAGCGTTTCTCCAGGGCAGAAGTTCTGTCTGCCCAAGCTCAGGCTCAATTTACTTCTCTGCCTTTAAGTCCTGCCTCTTCCCAGAGCTATGGGGGTATAGGGGTAACTCGCAGAGCCTCACCCAAGTGTACAGCTTCACCCAGGTGGGGTGCTGTGCCTGGAACATTCGATCTAGTCAAGTCCCAAGCATGCAGGGCTTTGGGTCTGTGTAGGTGCACAGTCCTAGCCATGGGCACCTGGGGTCTCTCTGCTTTGGAATTTCAGCGCAGGAGGGGCTCTGAAGACGCTGATGGTGGTCTCCGGTGGTCACCGGTGGTCAAGGGTCTTGTCCTGATGCTAAGTCCTTCTCGGAGCTAGCACTGTGCTAACGTTCATGCTCCGTGTGTTAGAGGAAGTTCCGAGAAGGGAGTTGGTGGAAAAAAAAGCTGAAGGCTTTTCTGAGTCGCTCATCAGAGTCACCATTGACCTTAGCTATGTCCATCAACGGGTTCAAGGGCAGGGCCATGCTGAGACCATGCAGGCCACCTAGTCCCCCAGACCACCGTGAAAGCCTTCTCGGGTCCGGGAGCATCTCCCACCCCACCTGCCTACCACCCCCCAACCCCACGGCCAGAGCAGCCTCCCGCGATGTCCCGCCTCTAGAGGTCGCCGATGGGGAGGTGGGACCGCCAGTTCCTGCCACCGCCTCGCCAGGGGAGCCCCAGGGACTCCGCCCCGACCCGCGCCCCTCACCCCGGGCCTCATTTGAATATTTCATTGGCTGCCGCCAGTCTGGTCAATTTATCATGCAAATGCGGATGCCCTCCACGCCGGAGAGGAGCCACGGCCCGCGCTGGAGAGCGGCGCCCGATTGGTGGCCGAGACAGCGGCATTTGTAATATTTTTCTTTGGGCATTAGAGTCATTTACCAATGCCATCACCGCAACTCCAGGCACTGCATCACAAGCCACTTAGAAGGTTTTATTGGCAGCTTTGAAACTTCTGAACGTTTTCTTTTATTTTAAACTGAGGGTCAACCTATTTCTGACCACCTCACGTCTTCTTCAAGCCCCGCTTAATAAGCTGCAGTACAAACCTCTCGGGACCTAAAAGGATCCCGGCGCGGGGCGACCGCGCCCCCTCCCTGCCCGGGCCCGGAAGCCCAGGAGGACTCACTGTTGACAGACCCCGGGAATTGTTCTGTAAGGGCGAAGTTGCAGAGAACTCAGAAAACACGAGGAGGAAGGGATAGAATCAGAGAGGTGGAGCGCAGAGATGTGGCCCAAGCACGGGTTGACAGAAGACAGGCAGAACCCCGTGGCTTGGCTGCCCAAGGAGGGGGCAATCGCGAGTGCTCGAAGCCCCTGTGTGCGCCACAGCCGCTGACCTTTCTGGGCCGCCGCTCCCCAGCCGGCCAGGCTCACCCGCCGCCGACGACATCCAAGTGGGTTGCGTCAACTTTCCAGAAATCAGCTTGCGCGAGAACCAGACACCCGGTTGTCCCTCCCTCTCTCTCCCCGAGAGTTAGGCTGGTTCCTCTCCGTTTGAAAACTTCAGGGACAAACCCAGAATCGCCGCGCAGGAGCCGGGAACCAAGGAGAGGTTTAGGAAAAGAGAAGAAAATAACACGGACGCGAGGTTCTTGCGGCCAGTTGCTAGGGTCACCAGGCTCCCCAAACCATCGGGATGCCTCTGCGGTAGACCCGGGGATTCGATTTTGGGAACGCCCTCCTCCCGGAAGGTTAAGACCTTCTAGGAGCGGGGGAGGACTCCGAACAGCCTGGAGCTGCCCACGCCGTGCCGGCGCCGTAGGTGCCCGCTCGGTCAGAGCTGGGCACCCGTGCGCTCCTGCTCGCAGGAGAGGAGTGAGCGCGGCAGCGGCCGCAGAGGTCTTCTCCAACGCAGTTTCTTTTCTCTTTTCCCCTTCCCTGCTCCTTCAAGGTTCCGAACAAACAATTTCCAAAAATTCACTGTGCTCACAGTGGGGTGGGGAGAGACACCACGCCACGCCCTAGCCGGGAATTCGGGAAATTCCCCAGCGCAACCAAGGCCGACGCGTGGGATTTCCTAAAAGGGCGGTTCGCCGGCAAACGCGTGCTCCAAACTGGGTTTCCTGCACATCTGTCCTCTTTAAACCGAAATGCAAAGACTTTTAAAATTAATTTTCAGTTGCCTTTGAAAAATGAAGTTTTTATTTTTGCAAGTTCTGCGAATGATGAACGAAGGACAACAAGGGGGAGAAAAGAGGAATTGCCAGCTACTATGAAGAAGCGTCCCAGAGAGCTCGCCCCAAGGGAGAGGGGGACGAGGAAAAGCCGCTGCCCCCTAAGCTGGGGAACCCATAAAGTGGCCTTTGCGAATCAGCCAGCCAGCGGAGGGTGGGTATCCAGGCAGACCAGGGCTTGTCCACTGCAGACGCAAGGAAAACCCATCTCCCGCTCGCCTTTATCTTTTTAAATAGGTGTACAGTTTTGTTTCTCTTCTTTAAATTAAAAGACATTTAGGACTACCTGCAAAAACCGAATCAGGGGAAACAAAAATGAGGCATCAGGAAGGGGCCCCTGCTTCCTGAGGCACTACACGCTGCCGGCTGGTTCTGCATCAGCTGCTAAGCACTTCCAGGAGTTCCCTGTAGGTAATGAGGACCCACCTGCTTCCGCTGCCTAGCCAACCTGGCTGAGATGGGAACCTCTGGCTGCTCTACCTGGAAGCCAGGTGGTCCCGCTAAAAATGTGGGCAGGTGTACAATGGGCACAGTTGTACCCTGGTGTGTCCAGAGCCAATAAATGTAGGAGACACAACAGAGAGAGAGAGAGAGAGAGAGAGAGAGAGAGAGAGAGAGAGACAGCGCGCGCGCGCAGGTGTGGGAGTGTTTGCTGCTCAATACCTGTGGTGTCCTCCACAAATCCCCCAAGCAAGTCTTGACCTTAGACCTGGCAGAGCATCCCCCTCACTCTTTCCAAAGTGCTTCCACCAACCCCGGCCCACACCCTGGCACCCCTGGTGCGGCTCCTCCCAGGCCCCACAGAGGTGGCACAAATACACGGTTCTGATGTTTGAAGGTTTATTTCATGTCAAAATTGTAAAAGTTCTTGAGAGAATTTACAGACAAAACATCTGGTTCCTTAAAACAGAGCTACCGGAGAAAGGAGAAAGAGAAACAAACTTGGCAGCTGTGTAAATGCACTTTCATTGAATTTGCTGTCCATCTGGCCCCAGGGTCTTAATGTCTGGTACTGGGACTGGGGCTGAAGTCCTGGGTCCCATTCCTGGTGAAGGTGAGCAGGTGACAGGTGTCCTTCCTGTGCTCCCCCCCCCAGGGGGAGGAGCTTTCTTGCTAATGCTTAGCCCTGTAGTGTCAGGAATGAGGTAGGGACAGACCCAGGGATCCTGGCTGCAGGTGGCATCGCCTCCTTGGTATCTCCTGGTTCTGGCTCCTCAAGGACGCATACACCCTCACAGGACAGCAGGGAAAAGGGTGCAGTACAGCTCCAGGAGAATCAGACTTATCTTGCCTTGCTGCCCAGTCCTCTGGGATGCCCAGGACAGCCCCCGAGGGTCAGGGCTTCTGTTCTGGGTATGTGGAACAGCAGCCCTGCCATGCCTGCCTAGATACCTTAGTCCTCCTTGTGGCCTTCCTCAGGTGCTCACGTCTATCCCCCACCTCCTTAAATTACCACGGTGAACTTGAGCCCAACCTTGGCTGCCTGCCTGCCGGTGGTGGCCCCACTGCCTCCTGGACATGGGGACTCCTGGCCAGGGGTATCAGCAAGGGCCTTGTCCGCCACTGCACACACCCATTAGGAGCAATGCCACTGTGACTTTTTTTTTCCTTCCAAATAAACTGATCTAAGTGGGACCTATCTTGGTGAGTCATGAACTGTGGCTGAGGCAGCCCCCTCCGGGGCCTTAGGGACAGAGCCAGGGCTGCTGGCATGGGGGAGCTGGAGTGGGGTTCCCACCCTCTGAAGGTGGGTGACTTTTCTGTAGGAGGCTCAGCCTCCCCGCGGTGGAGGAGGAGCCAAGCTTCCCCCCAGGCCTTTGAGATGCACGTTTTGGGGTCAAGTTTGCTCTCCAGGCCCTGGGGAACACACTGGGGCTAAGTGGCAGACCTCAGCAGGGTGGTGACCCAGGGGCAGGGTGAGCCAGCTCTCAGCTTCCTGAGTCCCCACCGCTTTTGCCCTCAGAAGTGGACCCAATGTTTCTCAGCCCGTTTTTCCTCCTGTGTGTTTTCCTGCTGTGTGTGGAATTTTCTTTTCTTTTTTTTAAGTAGTCCCGGAAACGCGGCTCTTTCCCCAAAATGGGAGCATCTCCATGCTGGAGCGATTTACTTTTCAGCGCTAATCCTTTGGAGGAGTCAGAGCAGGTTTTGTCGCAGAGCAACCCAAGCAGGTAGTCGCTTTCCAAAGAGAAGTGCAACTCCTCCAAGAGTGGGTGACAAGATTCCTATAGAAGTCTAGTAGCTCCTCCACCGGGCGAGGGCTGTTTCGCCCTCTAGCCTAGCGCGAAAGCCCGCGTCCGCTGTGGTGGTGCGGGAAGCCCCGCGTCCCCGGGGCTCTCTCCTCTGTTAGCACAGCTCCCGCAAGGGCTCCTGGACTACCGGGGAAGGCAGCCGACCCGCGGCCGCGCTTTCCTTTCTGTCGAACTCGCGAATTGAGGAGCCAACAGCCGCGCGCGGACTTGACACCCGCTCCATTCTCCGGGGCGAAGGCAGCAGTCACCCAGGCAGAACTATGTGCCGTGAGAATACGGCCAGGTAGAAAAATGTCAGGACCAGTAATCGGCCGAGCAGCAGAGGGAAGGACAAGAGAGGTCCTTTGGCCTGGCCTGGACTGGTCAAAGGCAGATTTCTGGTTCTTTCATGGGGAGCAGAAGGCAACGGCGGGTAAGAACCCGCAACCTCAGCCAGGTCAGCATCTCGGAGAAGGGGCTCTGGGCTCTGTGCAAGGAATAAGGACTTCTACTGGCCTACGTCCCTCTAAACAAAAAACACGCGTGCCAGCCCGACGGCCACCCCACACCACCTCTCCCTAGGCAGAACCCTTGGTCCTCCGCGGGGTCCCTCTTCTGAGCCCCTCGCTCATGCCCGGGGACACAGCAGCATGGTGGAGACTCACAAAGTTCGGGCGAAGCTGAGATTCCCCCCTGGCCACAAGCGGTGGCCTGCAGGTGACCCAGGCCTGCAGGTAGCTCCCGCATCTCTGCCGCGCTTGGCGCGGGTTTAGGAAGCGTCCCCTTCCTTCCCTGCTAAGCACACCGAGGCCACGGAAAGCTCATGCAATGTTAAGGGCTGCAGCCACATCGCAGGGCCTGCAAACCCGACCACGTGTTGGGGCCCACAGCTTCAGAAGGGTGGGCAGGGGGCCTGGGGCTGAAACCTCACAGTGGTGAGCTGTGGGGGCACCGGCTGTGCTGCGCCAGGCAGGAACCCCGCTGGCGGGTCCCAGCGGGGCCGTGTGGGCCGCAATGTGCACGCCGCATAGCCCGTGTGGTGCGTGACGGGCTGTCGCCGCAATGTGCAGCCCAGTGACACTGATGGATGCGCCAATGGCTGGACGGACAGATGCTGGGGCGGATCGCATGGCGCGCGGCGCCTAGGCGGGGGAGGACCAAGCACTGGGCGAGCGGCGGCTGCCTGCGCCAAGCCCCGAGCTCAGGCCGCGGCCGGCCAGGGGAGGGGGCGCGGGAGTCGAGGTGGGCGAAGCCGCGAGGTTGCAAGCACAGGAGGAGGGGAGCCCGGCCGGGGACAACCCCCTGCCAAGCAGCGCGGTGCGTGCGCCACATCCGGCGCGCCCGAGTGGCCGAGGGACACCCGGGAGGTGGGTCGGGGTCGGCAGCGGGCCACCCGCGCTCGCGGAGCCCACCTCCTGCGGCCGACACTCGGGCGCTCCGCCGGCGTCGGCCAACTCACCGTGTCCTCGCTGGAGAGAAGCGTCTCTCGCCCCCCCAGGCCGCCGCCGACGCTCCCCCAGCCCCAGGGCCCAGGCGTGCCGGCCGCAGGCGCCTGGCGCACAGAGCACCCTCCCTTTGCGCCCTGGGTCCGGCAACCTGCCCGGGGTCCGCAGCCGCAAAGTCGGGGCGCTCCCGCACGCCGGGGCCGGAGGACGGGCAGCGGCGGCGGCTCTGCGGCGTCCGGGGCTTGGGACGCCGGGGACCTGGGATCTTACCGTTAGGGTAGCCCGCGGGGCTCCGGGTCTACAAGACAAGAGAGCATGCGGTGAACTTTTCAACAAACTTGCAGAAACAACCACAAAGGAAAAAAAAATGAAGACAAGGCAGAGGAAGAAGGGGAGAAACTAGAAAGGCATAGAAAAATACAAAAAAAAAAAAAAGAAAAAAAAAGGAGGAAGGAAGGAAGGAAGGAGACGGCCGGGGCTTTGCAGCTCCGGGAGCTCTTGGGGACAGGCCAGTCGTGGGGTGCGGGGCGCCGGCCGTGGCCGCGCCTGGGGCGCACGGAGCCCGCGGCGGCTGCAGGGACCGGGCGGGCGCGCCCGGGCGCCTCGGGGCCTCGGGGCATGCGAAGGCTCCGTGCGTCCAGCCCCGCAGCCGGCCAGCACCGCAGCCGCCCCGCAGCCGCCCCGCTCGCGGCCCGAGAGCTGGCCCAGGGAGACGCAATCGAGCCCGCAGCGCATCGATGCGCCGCCGCCCGCGCCGCTCCGGCTCGCGCTCCTCGGGCGCGGACACCGCCCGGGGGTCAGCCCGGGAAGGCCGGCCCGCCGCTGGCCGCCGCCGCCCGCAGCTCCTCCTCCCGCCGCCGGGAGCCTGCTCCGCGACCCCCAGCACCCGACCGATCGTCGATGCCCCCTCCCCCACCGCGTGCACTGTCCCGCGGGCCGGCCGGCCGGGCCCCCCTCTAGGAGTCCGGGCGCCCCGAGGCGAGGCCGGGGGAGGGGATGGGCGCGGGGGTCCCAGTGTCCGCCTGCCACCCAGGGAGGGGGCTAGCTGCATGGGGGCCCGAGGGCGCGGCGGGGCTTCCCCCCGGGGAGCCAGGGGCGGGTTGACGGGACCCAGAGTGTCCCAAAGTCCGGAGGAGGAAACTTGGGAGTGACCCCCCTGCCGCCAGCACCGCTCCCACGCTGCCCCCCGGGGCGCGCCCGGCAAAGTTTGCCCGCCGAGGAGAATTGGGCAAAGTGGCGGCGGCGCGTCCCGGGGGAGGAGCCCGGCGGGCGCGGGGCCCGAGGGCGGCCCCCTAGTCACCCTCTCCGCCCGCGCCCGCCTGCTGTCCTCCGAGGGCCTCGGCGGGGGCCAGGGGGCCCCTGCCTGGCATCCTCCGGGCCCGGGGTGTGTGTGCGGGGGGCCCCGGCGGGTCGGGAAGGCGAGAGGGGGGCGCCGCCTCCCCGCCAGCGCCCCGGCACGGACTTGGAGGAGCCGGCGCCTCGCCCCTGCGTGCGCGCCCGGGGGGCCTCGCAGGCCAAGGCGGCGCCCTCCTCCCTGGCCTGGGCGCGCAGAGGGGTGGGGTGGGGGGGGTCGTCCCGGGCAGGCCCCAGGCCGGGGGGCGGGGGGCGCGGCGCCCCCGCGGGCGGCCGAGGGACACACGATCATCTCCTTTTCCTTTAAGCTTGCCTGTTGCCGACGCCGCCGCTCCAGCCGCGCCGCGGGCAGAAGACTGGACCGCCGAGCCCCGGGCCCCCCCTCCCGATGCCGTGACCCCCTGCCCGGGTGCGGGGGGCGGAGGGCCGGGGCCTGGACCGGCCTGGGGCCACTCCCGCGTGCCTCCTCCCACCCCCCACCCTCCCTTCGGGCCCGCCTTCTCCCCGTCTCCCCGCCTCCCCAGCCCCGAACCCCGGCGCACCTCGTCTGGGGACGGGGCGGGGGGCGGGGGGGCAGGGCCGCCGCTGCTCCCCGCCCCCTCCTCCTCCGGCCTCTGGAGCGATTTGTCAAACTTCCCATTCCGCCGGCAGCGCGGTCCTGCTCCTCCTCCTCCCCCCCACCCGGCCTCCTCCTCCTCCTCCTCCTCCTCCCCGCGCGCTCCTCCCTCCCCGCGCCTCCCTCGCCCGCCCTCCTTCTTCCCTCCGCACGTTCGGGGATCGCGGCGGAGCGCGGCGCGGGGGGGACGCGGAGCAGCCGGGGCGCAGCAGCAGCCTGCGGGCGGCCGCTCTCGGGGGGAGCTGGGAGCAGGCCCGCCTCGCGCCCCCCCGGCCCGCCGCCCCTCCCTCGCGCTCTCAGCCCCGGCGGCGGCGGAGGCGGCGGTGGCGGTGGCGGTGGCGGTGGCAGTCGCCGGAGAAGCATCATGCCGAGGAGGAAGCAGCAGGCGCCCCGGCGCGCAGCAGGTAAGAGCCGCTTCCCCTTCCTCCTGCTCTCCCGTCCTCCTCCTCCTCGTCCGCGCGCCCCGCGCCGGCCGCCGGCTCCTCGCCTCCCGCGTCGTCCCCCTCTCGCGGTGGCCGGCGCCGAGTAACTCCGGGCGCCCGACTCGCTCCTCGCCGCGCCGCGCCGTGGGTGCGCGCGCGCCCACCCCGCGCCCGGCGCCCCCCGGACGCCCCGCCGCGCTCACCCACTTGGGGCAAAGCGCGCGCGCGGGGCGAGCCGAGCCGAGCCGAACCGGGGCTGGGTGTCTGGCGGCGGCTGAGGGCACGGGAGAGCAGCCCCGGGGTGTGTGTGTGTGTGTGTGTGTGTGTGTGTGTGTGTGTGTCTGCGGGGCGCGGGCGGGGTCACCTGAGTTCCCCGGGACACCTTCCGCGTCCTCCCGCGGCCGGTCGGCGGCTGAGGGGGACTGCCCCGGGTGTGCGGAGTGAGCGAGCCAGACCTCCAGCCACCTTCCTGCGGATGCGATTGATCCTCCGGGTGTTGGGCCGAGCCGGGCACCGCGGTGGAAGCGGAGCGCCCGGGGGCTGGGTATTGTCAGCTGCCTGTCAGGCCAGCGCTCTGGGCTGGCATTTCCTGCGCCCGCGTCCCGGCGGCCTGGCCCCCAGCTCTCAGCCCCGCTTTGCCCACCCCTGGCTGCTTCTCCTAGCACTTTTCTTGTGGGACGTGGCTACTACTTCTTCTCCCCCTCACCCCCCATTTTTTCTTTTCCTTTTTTTTTTTCTTCAGGAGTGTCAACTCCCTTTAAAACTCGGCCGATTTTTTTTCCCTTTTCCTTTTTGGAAAAGGCATCGCTAACAACACAACAAAACCCACACACACATAACATTATTTTGCAATCATGTCGGCTGGGGGCATGTTGCCTGGAAGAAGCATTTCTGGCCCATTGCCACCCTTGATTTGATGACTGATTGATCGCCCGCCATGCTGCTGCCTTTGATCTATTCATTCCCAATAAACATCAATAAATCACTTGGCAATGGTGAGGCCAGGCTCTGTGACGTCAGGAGGGGCCTGTCAGTGCAACTTGGGGAATTTGGGGCGGATTGCCGGGAGGACTACATATGGACATGATGGGTTTTGATAGGAGTGACAGTGGCTGGGAAGCTGGCTAGGGGAGCCTGAAGTGGCTGCTTCTCTCCTCTCTTCTCTCACTTCTTGGGCTGGAAGCGGGGCTGGCAGGGAGACGGCTCTGGAGTGTCCTGGCGAGCTGTGGGTGAAGGTGAAGGTGTTGTCCATGCCCACGCCGCTGGGGGCTTGCCCTCAAGTCTCCAGGGAGGGACCCGTGGATTCCTTCTTCTGCCAGATGTGTGCTGGCTTGCGGGTGTCTTTGAGACAGTCCCCACCAGGCAGCCGAATGGGTTGGGGGGAGATCCTGTAGAATTTACTCTCTCTGTCTGCAGGCTTTCCCGGGCTTGGAAAGTTTGGAAATCCCACTAGTCCTGTAGCCTCCCAGCTCACCTCCTGGCCACAGACGCTGCTGGCCTATCCCAGTCTCTCCTTTAAATTCCAAGCTGGAGCCATGAGCTGATCTGCCCAAAATAAACTCTTCAAACTTTGGAGGGATCCTTCGCAAAGTTGGGTGGTAGGAATGTCTTGGGCTTCTTCCAGTCTCTGAAAAATTTTTTTTTTCTTTCCTTTTTGGATACACATTTTAAGGTATCTGTGCGCTTCAGTCAAATGAACCATATGCGATTACATCTTTCCATTTGGTTTAGAACTCTCTCAACAGTTCATCTTTTCTGTTGCACTCTGCCAATCCAAGACTCTTATTTGATAACTTCTAAAAATATTAGAGAAAGAGAAAATGCACTGTTGGTTTTCTTTTTGTCCTTTCTCTCTTTTTTTTTAAAGCAACCTGTTCGCTCACCTTTTTGCACCTTAAGAAAAAAAAATAGCCAGCCAGGAAATCTCAGGTCAGTTAAGAAAAATACACGATTTAAAAACTTGACTGCACGACTAATAGGAGATGGGAGAAGGGTTTTGCTCCATCAGAATGACCCGTCAGAAAGATTTTGCTTCCTATTTGATTTAATTGTCTCTCTCCTGACAGGCACATTCATCAATAGCTTAATGGTCAATCAGAAGTTGGCAGTGTGAGTGCCTTTCTGTCCCCCATACCCTGGTTTTGGATTTACTTTATCAGAATGCTTCTGCCCTAATGGACGTGTGGAGGAGGGGGCGGAGAATGACCGAAGGGCTACTTATTTAACAAGAGTAGAGGGGGAAAAGCAACAAAAACCCTGCACGTTTAGGCTGGGTGATATGTGTGCATAGGCCGCAACATGGGCCGGGTGAGTTTTTTTGTTTGTTTGTAAGCACCAGAAACTTGCCATTTTCTCTATCCCTGCCCCCTCTTTTTTTTTTTTTTTTGGTTCTTGCAGCTGTGTGTTAGAAGGTTCCGGCCTGCTTTTGTGGCATACTGGGAGTGATGACAAATTGATTGCTTTGTACTGATAGAGAGCGGGTGGGAAAAAAGAAAAGATGTGTGCTGATTGGTAACTGGAAATCCAGTCCCCAGCAACCTTGAGAATACTCGAGAATGTTTTTTCCCCCTCCAAACTGAAAGGTCCGCTCAGCCATAAAAAAAGAAAAGTTGTTTTGCCAGCTTCATTAGTGTTCACCTAATTAGCTGTAACCTGATGGATTCCTGACAGCTTTAATGATTGGAGATGACAAGCTCCACGCAGTGTCATCCAGCAGAATTAGGTTTGCAGCTAGTTTGATGTAATCAACTTGATATTACACAGTCCTGGCTGCCTTTAGTTGTGCATTAACTCAATTTTCTACTGCAGGTGACAAATGGGCTTTGGTACCTGGATAATCATGTCATAGGAATTAGGGCCCTTTTAATGGTCTGGGGTAGAATAGCAACCACAGAGGGCCGAGGGCTGGGTCGAGCGCCTCAACATGGTACACAGGTGCACACCGGCTCCGCGTAGTGCCAGACGGAGTGCTGCCTGCCGCAAGGCCGTAGCAGCCTGCAAGGATGCCCGGGAACATGAATCTCTACTTTCGGGTTTTTCTCTCCTCCGCCGAGATGGTGCGTGGCCCGTCTTGCCTCCGAGATGGACAGGTTCCCTTACCTGGATGGCAGTTCCCTTTCTTGGAGTGTTGTCATTGCCAAGGGCCCTGTACGTGTGTGTGTTGGGGTGGGGGTTGCAGCCGTGGCTGCCCACAGGAGCTTGGAGGGGCAGGGTTCCGGAAGGGCCCGCATCCTTCCGGCAAAATGGCCATGGCCCATGCTTAAAATTGCCGTCTCCCGCTCCTAAGTGTTTGCTTTTCAACTGATGTTTTCCAAAACTACCAGGAAAAAAAATTAGAATAACACTTGATAGCAAGTAATGTTGTATTTGTTCGTAGATATTTCCTGAAGGAAAAATATGACATCATAAAAAGCTGATGCTTTAAAAAAAGAAATCTTCCCACATGGACACCGCTTAGCACTGACCTCGGAGTCTGGTTTAGTGTGAAAAGGGCAGCTCTTGGGTAGCACTGTGCTGGGGGCAATGCCTGGGGCCCCTTCGCCCGAAGGTTCCTGGTGTCACAGAATGCTGTAGGGGGTGATCAGGGGACAGAGGACTGCCTGGCAGGTGACCCACCTGGTGTGGTCCAAGTGCTTGTGACATGGCAGGCAGCTTGCAGAGGCAGCTCTGCCTTCCTCCTTGGAAGCTCCTGGAGTGCCCAGGAGGGCAGCGCGGCCCTTACCCTGGGGATTTAGCCACTTTCAAACCTGCCATGCGTTTTCTTTTTTCCAAGGGTATTTTTCCCAAGCAGGTGGCAAAATGACTGGGTTTGGCTGTGCTGTAATTCTGCCCTCCCCTGCCGCCCCGCCTCTCCATTTCTTGCAAACTATGAGAACATCCTGAAGATTCAAGAGAAAAACAAAGGGATGGGAGGCAGGGATGTTGCCACCGCCATGCACGCAGGGAAGGGAACCTTCTAGAATCAAGCATGTCTGCCCCCATTATCTTGACAACTGTCAGTTAGGGCTTCAGTGCTCTCCAGGGCCACACTTGATTGTGAGCGGTTGATGTTGTCATCTTGTTCTCAGTTTTGCCTTGAGCATGCTCGTGAAGAGGAGCGAGATAGTCAATAAGTGATGTATCAGCACTTATTCCAGAAATGACCTCTCCAGTCTGCCTCTTCCCTCTTTCCCACCCCAGATTGTTTTGTAAAGTGATTAGAATGAAAGGTGCGTGCTCAGGGCCCTGGGAAATGCCACGCAGCCCAGGTGGGGCTCCCAGAGGGACAGGCGCTGCCCTGTGCCTGGTTCTCTGGGCTGAGCAGCTTGTGCAGGAGGGCCACGTGCCCGGCCCCTTGCCGAGGCTTTTCCCATTCCATGTGTCCTGGTGGAGCCAGGCAGGAGCGGAACAGTCCTGCTGTGCGCCGGCCATGCTTGGTTCAGGAACACCATAACTTCACCATAACCTCAAGTGCAGGTGTAAGGTGTTACTGCCTACTCCTGACACATGACACATATGGCCTTGGTCCTGCTCTAAAAAGAGGGAGAGGGAAGAAAGAAAAAAAAATAAATTAAGTAGGGTGTGTGTCTACCCTGCTGGGTTTGTGTCTGACCCAGGGAAATCAGCTGTTTGGGCAGGTCCCCATGGAGGGGCTTTACCCCCTCAGCCTCTCAGGTGGGGTGTGGGTGTGTGTGTGTGTGTGTGTGTGTGTGTGTGTGTTATGCTCCAATTTGTGGTTTCTCTGTCTACAGTTAAAAATGAAAGGTGAATACAATATATTGTATTTGGTAACAGTGATATGGACTGATACATCGAGACAGATAATGTGCAGTTGTAATTAGACTCAATAGACAGGCAGTCATTTTTAAATTCTTTGACACATGCATAAAATAGTCATATAATAAGATAAGATGACAATTTTATGTTAGGTTGATAAAGTGTCCTGATACATGCATTTAAATGTCTGTAAGCCCTTTTTTTAAAAAAAAAATCTAGACAGATTAATTCTAGTTTCCAGTATTTGCAGTTAGTCATTAAATTAATTTTTAAAATCCTACCAAACAGTGGCTGTTAATACTGATTTCTTTCTTTCTTCTTTTTTTCTTTTTACCCCCTGCTTTCTGTTTCATTTTTCTTACCTGATTTAAGGAATGGAGCCATCGTCTTGATACTTTTTATCTTGATGTTTGGACATTTGTAAAAATTTACGTTAAATGTGGACTTGAAAAAGATTCTGGTCGTTGCAGCTAGAATACCATCCTGCTTTTTGGAAACAGAAAGACAAAATAGACAGTAATAGAGCCTAATGTGCTTGTGGGCACTGCCTGCCCAAGTGTCATGTTCAAGGTGTGGGAATCTTTATTAGAAAGATTACATAATGTCCTTGGCCAAATATTGAATATTTTATAAACTCCATTTCAAAAAGAAGACATTTCCAGCCCATACGCTTGGTTTGATCAACCTTTGGATTCTTGGGTTTAATTACTTTCCATTCTGTAAATTGTTCTACTATTGCAGCAAGAATAACCCACGAGATGTATGAAGGAAGAAGCAAGCGTTTCGCTCAAGGTCGTGTGTACCTGGGCTTTGAGCCCTCTCCTTGCCTCGTTTCCCCAGATATGCGAAGGTGTGGCTCTTGGAGGATAATTCAGATTTGTTTGGGCTTAATGATAAATTATTAATTCATACTGTCAGGACACATGTTATTAATTATGACTCTGTTTTCTTCATCCAAAACAGCTGTTGGGAAAACAGCGGAAGTTCAGATCTCGGGAGGGAGGGCACCCAGGCAAGCAACTTCCCAGGTCCATCCCGTCACATCCCTGGCATTCCTGGCTGCCTGGCTTTAGTGAGAAAAAGATGGCAGGGGGCGGAGCCTAGGGGAGAAGTTGTTCCTCCTGGACCACTGTGGGCACTAGGAAACACTCGGGTTCCTGGTGTGAACACGCGAGGCTGCTTCTCAGGGCATCCTGAGTGCAGGTGCAGTTCGGAGGTGTTCTGCTGCATGCACTGTGTCCCCAAGCCCTGCTTTGAGGATGCTGCCCATTCCCATCTTACCAATTTCCCCTGCCCACCCCCCGTCCCCCCTTCTTTTTCCTTTGTTGCCTTCCCTGGGGTAGGCCAGAAGGTCATGTTCACAAGTTTACAGTAGCAGAAAACAAAATGCTCCTCAGGCCTGTTTGTTTCCCAAACTGGGAGCCATGCTTGATGGTGAGCCAAGGGCTGGGTAATGACCTCCGTGCAGGGACTCCGATCGGTTACTTTTGATTCTCCATCCTCATGATTAAATCTCATCCTGTGTATTCACTTTCCTCTGAGTTCTTTGAGAAATGCATGTTGCATAAAATAGGCAATTTTTAATGAACAATTTAATGTAAATGGGTTTTGAATTTAAATTAATATTAATGAAGCCTTGAGTGAATTTATTTTGCATACGTAAAGACTTGTAAGTCACCCATGTGCTTTCTCCTTTATGTAGTAACATTGGTTGGCTGGATTAACCAGCACCTCTCAAAGATTTGCACTTTAAAAATGAATTTGATTTTCCCTGTCCACTAGCGCCAGCATACTGTTAAGGGAAAGCGTTACTTCGTGTTAAAAAAAAACATACCTGCTTTCCTGTTAGACCCCTGGGCTTCCAAGGGTTGGAGGCTGCCGTGGGTCTGGAGTTCACCACCCCAACAATAGTTACTACAATCAAGCTGTTTTTTCTTTCTTCTGCTTCCTTCTAATGCATATGTATCCTCCAACGAGGGGAAGTTCTGTAATTAATTCTGTTAGATGTAATTGCTATAATCACTTTGATGTTACACATAATAAAGGTAATACGGTAAGCACATAAAAAATATACAAACACCTTATTGTAACAGCACTGCAAAAATCCCTTCCCGTCAAGTCTGGGTGACAGACAGCTGTTCCTGCCTGTGTTTGGTCCCAGGTAACAATTGACCAGAGCGGGTTCATTGATATTCCAAAGGGGTGGCGTTTATTGGAAAGGATGGGCCTCAGCTTGGAGGCATCTCTGAGCTGGTTGCCAAGGAATTTCAATACCCATTTCCTTAAAGAGGTGGCTTGCGAAGGAAAGGTTCTGTAAGCAATGGATGTAACCACTCCAGAAGTGGTCCTGGGGTGGGGAGTGTGTGTTGTGGCATTGGCTGAGGAGCTCAGAGCAGAGGAGGTGCTGTGGTGCTGTGGGATTGGTTTTCTCATGGTGTGCGGTGACGGGAAGCACTCTGTGTGTGTGTGTGTGTGTCTGTCTGCCTGTGTGGAGAGAGAGTAGTAAGAACATACACATACGAACATGTGCTATGGCCACCTTTCCGGAACAGTGCCGTAGTGAAAAGGAGACGGGAGTATTTACTCTTGCATGACTGTTACACACACCCTACACCTTGCACAGGAAGGCTGGGGGTAGTACCTATCTGTTGCACGGCCTGCCAGGGAGCTGGCTGTTGCTGCTAGCTGGACCGAAGCCAGGACCCCTCCTCAAGGCCCTGCCCCCAAGGCCTCAGTGCCTCCCCATCACCTCCAGGCTCCAGGGCTTCTGGGATCCCAAGCAGCCTGTTCGTGTGGGCTATTTCCAGGCATGGGAGAATTATCCATCCCTAGTGTGGCTGACAGGAGGTGGGATGGTCTCTCGTTGGTGGTCGTGGTGTCACACCAGCGTGCCGGTCATCAGCTGTACTCTCTCCCAGAGGCCTGTGGCTTGAGGCTCGGCCTCACAGGTATGATGTGCTTCTGTGACACTTCTATGGCATTGTTCTCTGCCTGTGGACTTCCTACGCTCAGAAACAAAAAACACGAGGGAACAGGGGCCTGAGACGCAGGTGCTGCGCTGTCTCAGAAGGAACACAAAAGGTGTGCTAAGGTGCTGGAGAGCTGGAGGGTGGGCGCAGTGATGCCCTGGCCCTCATCCAGGGCCTGCGCAGCCCGGTCCAGCTTTTGGCGTGAGCCAACTGGATTCAGACCCAGCCAGGCGAAAGCGGGACCAGGCTCTGGGAGGGGAGGGCAGAGGAAGGGGCAATGCAGGGACCACAGGGAGGATGCCAGTGTCCGGACCCCAGGACCATGCTGCAGACGGGCGGCCACCAGCCCTGGCACTGGCTCCCGAGCTGGTTTTGATGGTGAAGATGATAAAAGGTCTGAGAACTCCACGGGCCCCTGTAATCAGGGCCAATGCTGACATCCTTCTCAAGTTTGACAGCTTCTTCCTTTTCTCTCCTCACCGCCAAGCCTTTCTCAACCGAGTCTCCCCGCCCTCCCTCGCTGCCTGCCTGCCGCCCACCCTCCCCTCCTTTGCCTCCTTTCTGTGTGTGTGTGTGTGTGTGTTGTTTCATGTTCTTGATCAGTCTCAGATGCTGGGAATTATTTTTTTTCGGGTGGGAGGGGGAGTGTTGCTTTAGGTTTGTGGGTTGGGCAGGTGTAAGAGGAAGTCTGTGTTTTTTTTTTTTTTTTTTTTTTTTTTTTGTACTGTAGGCCTGTTGCTAATTAATGTTCCTCCATAAGATTCTGTCGGAGTTGAGTAATGTTTTTGATCTTTATGCCTGATAACTGCATACTTAATGAGATTTCAAAGCTGTGAGTGCAGCTCCCTACAATTATTGACAGATGCCTTTTCTTTGCCATTGGGTTCAGCTTCATAAATCCTCCCGCCGTAATGAGGTTCAGCAGTGCCACCCTGGCAGTGAGCTAATGAAAGGGGGGAGGGCGAGGCGGCTCATGGCTGTCTGACACATTTTTTTCCTTTAAAATTTACTATGCAGATGTCAAGCTGCAGGACGATTACTTCAAACATGCTAATTTTTATCTTGCTTTTGTGTCAGCCCTTTGCCATTAAAAAAATAAATAAATAAAAAAGGACCAACCTTACTCTACTTCATTTCTTTTTTTTTTTTTTTAAGTCACATTTTTTAATAACCCCTGGTGCGTGACTGCCGGGGACGTTGACATGCGCGTGGCCTTTTGCAGGTATCCAGTGGCAGAAGTATGTGTGGCTTTGTGTGTGTGTGTGTGCCATGGGAAGGGCAGGAGGAGGATCAAGTGCGATTTCCCCAGGCCTCCCAGCAGCCTGCCCTAAGTATGCACTTGAAACGTCGGAGAATTCATTTCAGAGTTCTGAAACTAAATCCTGTAGAAGAGCTGCACCATGCCCAAACAGTCGATTTCCTTTTCAGCAGAGTCATACATCACTGACCCACCCTTCCCTCCTGACAGAATGACATATGTCATTTATCATATGGGCCCCAGCCAGACAACAGGGAGGGGAGGGGAGCCCGGTCCGTGTGATGCTCCTCCTCCTCCTCCTGGTACAGTGCCTTGCAGCTCACAGAGAGCACTGCTGATTTGGCGAGAGGGAGAGGGAGGAGAGAGGAGGCAGGGGAGAGAGGCTGGCTGGGTGTGCGGCCTGCCGGGCGTGAGCTGGGCAGAGGCTCAGCAGTGGTTCTGTGCTTGCTTGCTGCTCTCTGCAAAGCCGCCCTCCGTCCAGCCTTTGATGTTCTTCCGGCTCCAGCCTGCCCCTTCCCCCGGTCCCTTTTCTCTTCTCGCTTCCTTTCTGTGCCGGTGGTTGGATAGGGGACAGGGTGCAGAGGGAGGGAAGCTGGCAGGTATCGCTCAAAGCAGGCTGGTTTGCGAGGGGTGGTCTAAATGAATCTCAGGGCTCCCGGCTTCACATGATTCAAACGTGCGTTATTGAAGATGGATGTTCCTTAAAAAAAGATTGATGGTGGATGCCGGGCTCAGGGTGCCATTTATCATTTTGAATATTATTTAGACTTGCCGTGTAAACCTGTAACTTGAGAGCCGGACGAGCTGGGGCCTGGTAGGGGCCTGTGTGTGTGTTTCCATCGATTGGCCTTGAGTTCTCATTGCTGCTCCCGGTCACAATCAAGAAGCCTCCCTCTTCCCTCCAAAAACGAAGTTGGTGGGGAGGGGCGTGGGAGGGAGGTTCTAATTTTGAATAATTTCCAAGGACACGGAGGGCAGAATGAGGTGTCTGTGATTTACACTGGAGCTAATAGGCAACTTTCTCTCTCTTCTCCCATGGAGAGAGGCAGTCACGTACGAAACATTAAAATATAAACAAAGCTGTAGTTGCTGAAGCCAGAACCCTCGTCTGACGTTTTAAACTATGTGTCATACTCTTTTTTTTACATCTGTATGTGAGCAGCTTAGCACAATATGATTATTAAAACAACAGCAACAAAGGGAATGCTGGTTGGCTTGGAGAGTGGTATGAGAATGAATAGGTAGAAATTTCTACGTTGCAGGAGTATTTTAGATAAAAAAAAAAAGCCCTTTGCGGCTCCCTGCCCCAGGGCCTCAGCCGCCTCCTCCCCTGGGTGTCCGCAGCGGGAGCCCCGCTGCTGGGCCCCTGCAGACCGCACCAGGGCTGATGTGGACAGCTGTGTGCAGGCCCTGCGGTTCATCACCCTGCAGTTCTGTGCACCAGGACACTCCCACCTACTGGAAGTACGTAGGGATGCAGGCTGCCTTACCCTGGCGGCTGAGAGCTGCACAGGGGACTCTGCCCAGACACCTCTTCCCAGGCCTTGCTGCTGGGCGCCCCCGTGGAAGCAGCACACAGAGCCAGTGCTGGCCTCTTGGCTGCAGCTCCCCCACCATGGGAGCCCCGGTGCTGCAAATTTAATTGCCAGGGCCTCTATTAAATGTGTGGCTCTATTTGGGTTTGCTCATTAGATTGGAGGTTTCTTGTAAGACTGATAGTGTGGGTATTCGTCGGTATCTTCTTTTTGCCTTTTGTTTTTTTTTAATGATGGGGCAGAAAGTTAGACCTGGGTGATGTTTTTAAGCTGAAGAAATGAACACCTAGAATCTGTGGCAGGGCTGAATGTTCCTCCCTGGCAGATGCCGGGACAAACTTTTCCCTTGACGCAAAAATGCCTGTGTCTGCCGGGAATGGCAGAGCAGTGCATACACTGGCTGTTCACTTGCCGACGACTCCAGGAAACTTTGTATGTGTACGTGTGTGTGTATTTGTTTTGAAATAACTTTATTAGCAGCATGACACTTTGCAACACACACACAGGCGTGTCTTAAAATCCACTTTTGGGTGTGCCCCAGCTGCTGTCCAAAATCCAGGTTGTTGATGGGAGAGAGGAGGGTAGTGGGGCCGGAGAGCTGATGCTGAGGTCCGGGATTGCCTCCAGCCATAAAGAAGTGATATTGTTCCTTGCTGAGACTTCACAGGAGAAGGCAAAACTTTGATCTTCTACCCTTGCTCTTGGGCAGTGTTGGAGGTGATTGGAGTACAAGTGCCAGTTTGCAGGCACCACTGTAAACACCTTTGGTACAAATGGCATCATCCCATTTTTTAGTGATTAGGAAAACTTTGCTCTTCCCAGGTGCAAAGTCCATTTCCGGTATAATTGGTGAGGAAGCGAGCGCACTCATGGGAAGAAACCTTGTTTTGGTTCTTGTTCGCTTCTCCTCTTATCCCCTCTCCTCAGTTTTATGGCTGGAGACATGATTTATTGCAGCCATCCATCTTGGGGGCTCATCCATCACACCCGGGTTGCTAGGAGATTGTGGCAGCAGCTGTTTGCTCTGAATCAGACAGAAAAGTTGTCAATCATCAAAGGCAGGTGAATAGCATTAGAAACACGCTATTGTCAGACGGAATAATTAATCAAAGAGAGAAAAGATAATTAAAAAGATATGACCCTTGCAAGTACTTGCCCTGGGTTGCCTGGAAAAAAAAAAAGGAAAAAGAAAAAGAAAAACTGCCTGTTCTTTTCTAGACACTTAAGCAGCTGAGGGGCTGATAAAATATGCACTCTGCAGTGCATAGTTTTTAATTAATTGAAAAAGGTTCAACATTCAAAGACGATGCTGGAGAAAAGTCCGATTATGAGCAGAAGTAATATTTATTGTTTGCTCGAAGGACTCGACACAAAGTTCTAACTTTCAGTTACACATCTCTGGCTCTTCCGCAGCTGGGCAGGAGACACGGGCTGGGGTCTTCAGGTAGTCCCTCGACACCCGACGTCCATCCCCACTCCTCAGACATGCCAGTGAGGCCTGGACCCCCGAGGGATAGAGTTGGGCTCCTGTCTCCCATACCCAACGCCCTTCCGCAGCACTGCTGGCTTTGAAAGAGTGGAGTCCCTGGGACCGCACGACTTTCTGTTTTGTGTTTTGCGAAGGTGGGAGGCATGGATGAGACATGCCATGGACGTCTCCCTTGGGGTCTACCAAGTAAGCTTTGTGTCGCTCCACCTGCCTCGCACCTGACCTGGAGCGAGCTCTAGGTCCCGAGGGAACAGTGGAAAGACCTCTTGGTGGGTCTAAGTGCCTGGGAGGGTGGGCAACCTGACCTGCCACACTCCCCCCACCCCAAATCCTCCCTAGGTAATCTCAGATGTCGTTTCAGCCTCAGAGAAATCCACTGGTAAGCTGAGAAAGTTCATTCTTGATTTTTCCAAAGCTAAAATATGCCGGAGGAATCGGAAAATGTATTAAAGACCAGACAGAAAGTGGCATTTCCGGAGTTGCTTTTTCAGTTAAATTTGCTGCACGCCCTGAAACAGATCTACTCTTTTATTTTTGGATACTATGCTTGATTTTCACACTATTCTCTTCCCAAAGAATAGCAGGACTTCTAAAATTAGCGGAAGGAGAAGAGGCTTGACTAGTAGAACTCGCGAGGAGGAGGAAGGCAGCTCTGTTCGGCGGGTCACCGTTTTCAGGGCGCACCGTTGCGGAGCATGGGGACGCTGTCCTGTGCTCTCTGCATGTGCGTCTGGGGAGACACAGCCAAGAAGCCCACGAGTGTGTGCAGCCGCGGCGCTCAGGATATGACATCCAGCTTGTCCTGCAGTGTGCTTGAAGCCCACGGAGGTGGCATAGTTCTCTGGCCTTTTGGCGAGAAAGCATGAGAGGGAAAACGAGAACGAGGGCGTATGTGACTTCGATAGGAACAAGCACCTGCTCGGCCTGTGGAGCCCTCACACCTGAGCAGGCGGCTGGAGGAAGGCTGTTTGATCAGAGCTGGGACAGCCCAAGAGAACCAGAGCCTTTTGGCTTCCAGGTTCCTACTCAGCCTCTGGAGCCAGCCTCTCCCGCTGGCCTCTGAGCTCTGGAGTGCCAGTAGCAGGTACCTGGATGCCTTGCATTTTCAAAGGGGTGTGGGGGCAGGGCAGGATGATTGTTCCGCACTATCCTGGGGTGCTGTGTCGCTGGGAAGCTGGCGATTCCAGGGCCTGAGAGCTTCAGGCTGCCCTGGGCTGGGAGTCCTCCAAGACCTGGCTGCTTGGAGTTGCACTGTGGATAGGCAGGTCCCTGGCCTGGAAGAGAGAGAGTCTGCACATTGGCACCTGCCCCTTCTAAACAGCTGCAGAGAAAGGGCTCGCGTCGGGCCAGAAAGTTCCTTGATGTAGAGGTCCATTGGAAAGGGGCAGAAAGTTCACTGAGCTTCCTGGATGGTAGATTTATGAATTCAAGTGTGAAAAACATCAGCCTCTGGTACCAGCGAGGTTCCTCCGAAATTTGCTTCCTCGTCCCCAAGGCAAACAAGGGGAAGGGAAGGTGAGAAGTCGTACGGTGGTGAGAAGGGTGTGCGGGTTCGCCGCTGTTGCTTTCCGGAGCAGCGACACCTGCCACCATTCGGCAGCCTTTGAGGTGACTGACCGAGTAGATGAGAGACGGAGGGAAAAGAAGGATGCTTTGGGCTCTCCCAGTGTCTCAGTCCCAGGGGAGAGGAGGAAGATCTCTGTGACTGGCGGAGGGTGATGCCCAGGGGTACGACAAGGTCCCAGCTCTTCCTTGGTGTTCATGACCATGCTCCACTGAGCCCCGCATCCACTTGAGTGTGGACTGTTTCACCTGAATGATGCCATAGGCCGCCCCCTCCATGCAATATACAGGCTCAGCGGAAGCCTTAGCAGGAAAGCAAGGGGGCCTGAGTGAACCCGTGTGCCTGGCGGCAGGTAAACGTATTTTGAAAAGAGCTCCACCCACCTAACGATGTAATAGTTACCCCTGCCTGCCCAGGGAACCTTCACCTTGGGGCTGAGGGTAGGGGGGTGCGGTGAGAAGCCCTGGTAACCAGGTGAGAAGATGGACCAAAGACTCCTGTCTGTCCCTTGCTGTTGTGTTTCTTCCCTGGGCCTGGAGTGAAATGGCCGTGTGTCCTGTGTCGGTGAGGAGCGCTGGGCAGGAGGCTGCGACACTGGCATCCTCTCCTCTGGCGTTTCCGTTTCCAGTAGGAAACTTTGTGCTGTGTGACTGAGGCTCCTAGAGCCTTGGGGAGGCAAGTAAGGCTTACAACAAACACATAGTCAGCTGGCCAAAGGGAAACAAATCGGGTTACTACAGACACTTGGTGCTCAAGACCCTGGCACTGCTTGCCCACCAGGGGAGTGTGGGTGGGGTCGGAGAAAGGCATTATTTGGAAACATATGTACTAGTTCCTAGCAAAGGAAGTGAGGTATTTAACATTTCTCCGAGGAAAACATCTTTCATTACTTGACGGGTTCTACGGTAATGATTTTTCAGTTCAACAAACAAGCACTTATTAGTGTGTGTGCAGGAGCCCGGCTGAGGTGGTGTGGCAGGGCCATTTTTAATGGAAACTTGCTGGCTGTGGTGGAGGCTGGCCTGGCTGGTCCAGGTGGTTCCCAGGTGACCGTCCCCTTAGGCATGGTTGGGCAGCCACACCCAGGATCTCAGCGTCTTGTTCCCAGGGCAGCCTGCTTCCATGTCCCACCCCTGAGGTCCTGCGGGCTCAAGAGAGAACGCAGCATCTGTACTTTCTGCTTGCTTTCTGTTGGAAGCACAAAACTTGGTGACATTCAGGTGGTGGTGGTGTGAAGGTAGATCATCTGCCTGAGCAGAGTGTGTGCCCCACATGCCCTGGAGTCTGGAGGCCAGTGTGTTGTTTCCATGGACTGTTTTGTTCTGAGATGATGTGCCACAGTTACCACCTGTTTTGGATCCCCAATGGCCTGTTTTGGGAAGCTGCGGTGACCCCCATAAGTGTGTTTCTGCGATGAGCTGTCGTGTGCTCATTTGTAATGAGAAGCTGGGCTTTAATAGGAGATGTGAGCAGGTATGTCTATGTAGTGGGTGTGGGACTGCCTTCCCCCCAAGATGGGCTCCCGGGCCCATGCCCCATCCTGTCTACTTAGGGTGGTGTGGGGGATGGTGACTGCGTTGCCCTTGTGCCTGTGTGGGAGTGCAAGGAGCAGGTGTACTGTACACCCATCTTAACCTGTGGTTTAGCTGTGACCCCCAACGCTGGGTCCCCAGAGAGTGACCTTCACCCTGGTTTACTTTCACCCAGTGCATGAACCTGCCTCGGCAGGGTCCTGGCTACTTTACATCCATGTCATGGTGCCCATGGCATTTGAAATACCAAGCTGTGTAAGAATGCGCCCCGTCGGACTCGGCACCAAACGGAGACACCGGAAGCTCTGAGTGATGGCTCCACGTACATTGTGAGTTACTGCTTGGGGGTGCGAAGCCGGTGATGACTGTGGCGGAGCAGCCTCCTTGGTAACTTCTGCTTATGAGCCGTCTGTCATCACTGCTAAAAACAAAAACAAAAACAAAGAAAAAGAAACAAGCAGAAATCCTCATTTCTGCTCCAGGATGACATCTCATGCCATCTTTGAAAATTGTCTTCAGCCCTCAGAACACACCCGTCTGATGGTTCCTCTTGCCATGCCTGCGTAGGGAACGCAGCGGTTAACATTGTTTATACATTCCAGGAGTATTAAGCAGTTAGGTTACTGGAATCATGGCCGAGTGTGGTGGGGTGGCGTGGGGGAGGGGGAGCAGCTTTCCGGGCCCTGTCTCTGTAAGCCTATTACTAAGCCTATCAGTAGATTCCAGATGCTATCATAAAGTTCACGATGATGCACTGACGGCTGAACACCCCAGCAGCCTCAGCCAGGGCCAGAGCTGTTAGATGACAAAGGGTCCCAGTGAGGGGCGGGGGCGGGGAAGGGTGCCACACGCTTGTGTGAATACAGACGTGCCTTTTAGGAGTTGAGCTACCATGGGGAGAAGTGAGAGGGCGAAAAGGAAATGTGTTTGGCTTCACACAGACACCTGCTCCTGTCGCTCCTCTCCTCCTTCGTGGAAGCCCTGCGCTGGTGGCCTCTTCCGTTCCTAGAAACGGCTGTCTTTGAGAAGGTGTGGTCATGTCAAATAGGCATTCTGTTAAAATCAACAGCATGTCATGGCTGGACCAGATGTCTTGGATGCAATGGTATGTGGCAGCTGGTTGGACATTCAGTGCCCAGAGGGACTGGCCACCGTGCGACGGCCACTGGTCCACTTCCTGCCTCTGTGTGCAAGTTCCTCTCTCCGTGCACCCGGTGACATCTCCCGAACCTGTGTCTTGGTGATGGAGTTTTGTTTGCCATGCTTGTGCCACAGTCCAGCCAGCAGAGGTCCAGCCCGGAAGCTGCATTTTAGGCCACATCCGCCGGGGCTCACCACTGCTGTGATGGTTTGGCGGCTTCTACACACATGCCAAACGAGAAGAACAACACAACAGCCATTTGGCAGCGGGCGTGAGTTACCAGGGACAGAGACAAAACATGATAAATAAGAGAGTTCAAGCTTTTGAGAGAAAATGAATGCCCCCTTTAAGTCACCAGTGCACCAAAAGTCGGTAATAAATGGCTTCCCTCGGGGCTGACTTCACAGGAGTGTCCTTCAGTTCCTGGACAGGTGAGCTTACACAGGCGGTAGTCAGGGCCCGTGCACCTGCCCTGTGTGAGCCTTGCCGCTCTGCTGCTGTGGTGCAGCCAGGCTGTCACCTGGGGCAGGGATGCCTGTGCCCGGGGAGGCCCAGGCTGTGGGCTGGACCAGCTCCTGACGAGGGAGATGGGACTCAGAAAGCCCGTTGCTGAATGCCCCACCAGAGTGCACCTTTGTCCTCTATGGATGTGCCCCGTGCCTGTGAGGACAGCCATGCCCTGGGAGCCGTCAGGTGCGTGTGCCGAAGCTGGTGGGGGCGGTGGTGGGGTGGCATCCTCCTACAGACGCAAGAACTGCTGGGCGAAGCTGTCCTAGGTCTTGTCCAGCCAGGCGGCCTTCGCGGCCTAGGCTGCTTGAGGATATTTTTCAGCCCCAGCCCCGCCGATTTTAAATGGAACTTGGCTCTTTGCTCAAAAGCTTACTGAGTGTTTTGAGTCCAAACAGATATGTGGACCACACAGCATGTCAAACTACCTAACTCTCTCTCTCCCCTGGTGTTCCTTGTGATGGGACGGAGTGGGAGGATCTGCATGAGCCATAGATAACCCCTGATGGGTTATGGTGCTGGACCCTGAGATCACATTCGATGTGTTGGGAGCTCAAGCATGGGAGAGGTGAGGGCAACTTTGCCTTATGCCCGAGCAGCCAAGAGCCACCTGCCATTGCCCCTGCTTGGGGTCTGAGGGGCCTGGAGGCGAGGCAGGCGAGGGCGGGAGTACCCTTCCCAGCAGCTGTGCGCATCTCCTGCCGTCCATAAATGTAAACTCGCCTTGGAGCGCAGACTGCGACCCAGAGAGAAATCAGCTTTCCTGTAACCACAAAGAAGCTTTTAGGAATTTAAGGGGGGGGGGGGAGAAGAAGATCTTGACCCTCTCAAAGGAAGTAGAGGAGGAACCCAGTGTAAGAAAAACAAAAACAGCTGATCCTACAGTTCCTATGATTCCTCATGCCCCAGGCAGAAGCTGGAGGAAGCCCTCCTAATGGCATTTCGTTTGTCCTTCTTCCTGGTTGGGTGTCCCTGCTGTCTCTTTTCCATTAGAGTGGGAAACTGTTTGTATTTGGTGTATGGTTTGTTGTTGGTGGTGCTTTGCTGACCCGAGGCTGAGAGCATGGGAGTAGAATGAGGTGGCGTGGCAGTGAGGGTCGCTGTGGACAGCGAGGAGGTAGACAAGCACCCAGCCGTCTGGGTGGCCCTGCCCTCTCCCTCCCCGCCTGGCTGCTGGACTCTGCTCTCCCTAGGAGTTGAGTTTTGATGCCAGCCTTTCACGGAAGTACAGATGCATCTTGAAGACCATCCATAATTCACCTTCAGATACTCAGAAGAGAAAGATCTAAAGCCATCTAGTGGTTACTTATTATTAGTAGCCACCTCAGGAACACCGTGGAAGAGATTCTTTTCTGCTGTTGGTATGGCAGGTGCCAGTAGCTGCTCACCATCGGCACTGGCTGGACAGGAGGCTGGAGGTGGTGGCCAGGAGCCAGGGGAGCAGGGGGTGGGTTGAGGCTCAGCTCTGACTCAGTTAAATAAATGTTTGCCCAAAGTGCCTTCAGTGTGCACCATGCCAGAGTTGACCTGATAGCATTAACTTCTTGCTGTGCCCTGAAGATTGTAATTGTGGTACCGTGATACAAATGTAAACTTGAGCTCTGCTTACCCAGGACGCACCAGACAGCTTGACACCTTCATTTCAGCAGTAAGAAATTACCATTGTCTCTTATTTCTTGCTCTGAGCTTAGGTGACCAAGCCAAGAAACAATTACACGATTAGGGTTAACAAAGCCGTGCTTGTCACATTTCTTCCCCTTAAATCAGGGAAGCTTCTTTCCATTTCACCATTTTCCATAGCTTCCTCATTAATAACAAGATAGCCATTTTCTGTGCTGTAAATATGGCCGTGGAGGTGGGGAGTCTTCCATTACTTAATGATGAAGGAGCCCTGGGTTCTCTGTAAAGGTGGCTATTTGAAGTTTCAAGTTAGACATCAGGGAACTCCCAGGGTTCCTGTAGGAAATTGACCAGCAAGTCTCCTGCATGGAAGATTGGAACTACCCCTGTTAGGTGACAACTAAAATAAAGAGTTTTGAAGACATGCAGATAGATGCCAGGCCTTATCTGAAAGGGAATCTCCCATTACTCTGGCTCCAGATAACTCTTTATTGTTACACTGCACAATGAGCAATATATATCTATATGTATATATATCTACATAGATAGATAGATTGTTATTGATTAATGCTGATTGAAAGTACAGCCTCCTATTTGCAAGTTGACATACGAGGTAGGCCTGACTCTTCCTTAAGAAAGAAAAACACCTCAATTCTGATTTCTCATTGTTTTTCTCACTGGGTATAAAAGGAGAGAGCTGTTTTTTTGCTAAAGCAAAGAAGACCTAGTTCTTAGAACTTTACTAGCTAGCCTTTGAGTAAGACATTTTCATGACTTGAGTTTTAATCCCAACTCATTATGCAAACACACGTGGAGAACGGGCGCTTGCTGGCAGTTTGGCTACTTGGGCAGGGCGCTTGGAAGCAGGGCACTTCCAGAGCCCCGCCCCCAGCCTGGCAGAGGTGCACCTGGCACCTGTGTGGCTGCTGACGTCACTCACACACCCCCAAGCCTTTGCTGTGCACACACGGAGAAGCGGCTCGGGAATGCCAATGGTCCTTCCCCGTGGTGCACGCCTGGAGGAGCCAGAGCTGCTGCCTCCGTGGCCTCTGGGTTCTCAGCGAGGTGTGTTGGTGTTGGGCATGGCTCACATGGATGAACGACTGGCTGGGGGCCTGGGCAAAAGTTAACGTTTCTTCCGGCAGAGTTTGTGGCAATGTTTTTCTTAATTATTCTTGATGTTTTGCCCATTATACCATTAGCTTCTTCAGAGGACAGAGAAAAATAGCTGGTATCCACAAGAACAAAGTGTGAAGTGAATGTATTTAATTATTGATATCCCGGTAACTAAAGGTTCTGAAATGATGTTGTCAAATGCCTTGATCTGACAGCCCTGCAACTGGAGACAGTGTCCAAATAAACCTTGGGAAAGGAGATCATTAGGCAGCTAGGAGAACACAGCAGGCTGTGTCCTCCGTGTGCCGCCCTAACACCCACCACATGCAGTTTAGTTTCATTTTGTGCATTGAATGTTCAGGATGTATTTTTTTAGATGCATGATAAATTCCAGATTGTCGGTCTACTGCCATGTTTTTGTCTTACAGCAAAACCACCTGGCTTAATTACGTATATATTGTATATATTGTGTGTGCATACACACACATGCATGTACATGTTACTGTGGATTATGTGTTGGTATGTGGATCACACACATGTGCAATACCTTAGATGAAATAAATTTATTTTCACAGCCCCGATCTTACAAAAGGGACTTTAAAAAAAGAAAAAAAAAAAGCAGGCCTTACATACATTTGCGAACAGAAAAAGGCAGAATGCTAACAAACTCCATTTGTCATTCAACTTCCATGTCCTTTTCATCGGTAGGGAAGTGAGGATTTGGGTATTTATCCTGACATGTTGACATAACTCGTCATATTTTCAATTATCCCTGTTTTTGGCGTTGCCGTCTCTGCCGTGCAAAATGCAATCCCCAAGGTTTAAGACCTACAGTGGAAATCTGTTGCTGTCGGGCGAACATGCAGGAACAGCACTCAGACCAAGGGGCTAGGACCTGGAGGGGCGGGTGTTAGGAAGGGGGGAAGTGTGGGAACACATCACAGGGCTGGGCCAGCCACTGCCCTTCGAATGCCTGGCCTCCACGTCTCGTGTCTGTGATGCTACCGCATCCTGTGTTGCTCCGTATCTGTTTTCGTCTCTGAGACAGAACGATGCCGCTCCTTTCTCAGCAGTCTGACGCAGCGCTGGAAGGGAGGAAGGTCCACGTTGTGTCCCAGCTGCTTCCTCCAGCATTGGTAGACATCTCCCTGCAGTATCATGTCTCCCAGCCTGCACAGCAGTGTCCAGGCTGCAGAGGGTTTGCCTGGGAACTAAAGGCCGCGCGAGATCCCGGGAGGATATTTATTTGAAGTTGCACGAATGTTTACAGTAGGGGAGCCTGAGACGTGGGTACTGCTCAAGCAGAGCTAACCTGGCTTGGAGGAGCTGCCTTTTCTTAATGTGTTCCATGTGCTCCGTTCTCCCTTACAGCATCAAACGTAACTGCCTTTCTCTCCCGCTTACTTGGAAATTAACTAATGAGCTTTTGGAAGACACTTGCCTGGCACTCTAAGATTTCAGCCCTCGGAGAAGGTGACAGACAGCCGTTTCACGGGAGGTCAGCACCAGCCTCGCTGGGTAGGAATGTGTCTGCGTGCACACCACACGTGTGTAGGTGCACATGCGTGTCTGTGAGCGTACCCGGGCACCGGGTTTTGCACACTGTTCTGTGGAAGCTGCCGATAAACAGTCCTGCGAGGGCTGACAGTAGCTTCCCCTCGTGAAAACAAATGTTTTAGTTTTTTTTGTTATTAGAAAAGCATAGTGCACGTACTACAGATTTCAAGAGAACCAAAGGGGAAACAATTCAAGGAGTCTTTCCCCAAAACCAAACCCTCCGTTCTCCTCCCTGTGGGCAAGCACTGTTGCCCATTTACGATAGACCCTTGGGGAGATTTGAAATCAAAAGTACACAGTCCGTTCTCTACTTGTTCCTTTCTGTTTCGGTTAAAAATGCCTCATAGATAACTGCAGGTTGCCCTGACACGCATCCAGAAGGCACATGGACAGGTGGATATTCACAGATCAAAGAGTTGAAACTGTTAGAGTTACAGTCGGAGTGATGGGTGTACTGCCAAATTCTTCTAGCTTTTTGCTGTATTATGGTTTTTTTTCCCTAAGATCTATTTATTTTTATTGGAAAGACAGATATACAGAGACAAGGAAATACAGAGAGAAAGATCTTCTGTCTGCTGATTCACTCTCCAAATAGCCGCAATAGCTGGAGTTGAGCTGAACCAAAGCCAGGAGCCAGGAACTTCCTACTGCTCTCCCACGCGGGTGTAGGGTCCCAAGGCTTTGGGCCGTCCTCAACTGCTTTCCCAGGCCACAGGCAGGGAGCTGGATGGGAAGTGGAGCAGCCTGGACACAAACTGATGCCCATAGGAGATCCCAGCGGGTGCAAGTTGATGACTTTTGCCACTAGGCTGCTGTGCCAGGTCCTGTGTGTGTTATGTTTTTTACAGGAAAATGGTGGCAAAATATCTGTCCTCATTGTATGTCTTATTCTGTTGTATGTGTCATACTCAAAGCTACTTCGAAGAGTTTGTAGGAAAAGTGCAATTAAATATACATTTATTTCAGTGCAGAAAGTTAAAATTCATGCATGAAAATTCTGCTTTTTCACAGTACACATTGACCAAAAGCTTTTTAAAAAATATTTCTTTTTATTGGAAAGTCAGATATGCAGAGAAGAGGAGAATCAGAGAGGAAGATCTTTTGTCTGCTAATTCACTCCCCAAGTGGCCGTGATGGCCGGAGCTGAGCTGATCCAAAGCCAGGAGCCTCTTTCTGGTCTCCCACGTGGGTGCAGGGTCCCAAAGGCTTTGGGCTGTCCTCAACTGCTTTTCCAGGCCACAGGCAGGGAGCTGGATGGGAAGTGAAGCAGCCGGAATATGAACTGGTGCCCGTATGGGATCCTGGCGTGTGTAAGGTGAGGACTTGAGCCACCAGGCTATTGCGCCGGGCCTTCCCACAAACTTAAAACACATTTTATGTTAGTGAATTTCACAGTTTTTCACAGCCTGTGAAGTGGGCATTTAGTGTAGCATTCAGGACCCTTGCTGCCCGTATCGGAGGACCTGGGTCTGTTCAACTTTACCCTTCCTCAGAGTGCACCTGGGGAGGCAGTGGATGGTGCCTCAAGGTTGGGAAACTGTCAGCCTCGTGGAAGACCCGGATGGGTTTCCCATCTGCTGGCTTCGGCCTGGCCAGCCGCAACTGTTGTCAGCGTTTGGAAAGTCAACTGGCAGACAAGAGATCTCCGTCTCTCACCCTTGGATGAGTTAGGACAAATAAGTATTCTTTCAAATACATTTTTGAAGATTCAAACGTTGCCAAATGAAGGTGCCTTCACTTTTTAAAAAAGATATGATGATTTTAAGGCAGAATGACAGCTCAGAGGGAGAAGCAGAGTAAGCCTGCTGACTTCCTCCTCAGATGGCCACAACTGCTGGGGCTGGGCCAGGCTGAAGCCAGGGCTAGGGACCTCCGTGCAGGTGACAGGAGCCAAGTACTTGGGTTCTCTTTTACTCCTTTCCCAGGTGCTCTGGCTGGGAGATGGACTGCAAGCAGAGTGTGGGGGCACTCTGACACTCTGATACCAGGTGCCGGCTTCACAGGTGGTGGCTTCACGGGCTGCACCTAAACGCTGGCCTCGTAAAGGCGTGTTTCAATTCCGATTTTGGTGAACTTGCAAGGGACACTGTGGGACAGATGTCACGGGATTTCACGGCATTGTGTGGGGCTGCCTGCGCTTGTAAGGATGGTGTGGAGCTCCCGTGGACACGTTTGCTTCTGCTGCTTGCTTTCCCAAGCCACGATGGCCACCCTTTGCTGCACGTCTCTGCCGCAGACGTCACCATGGGACGTGGTGCCTGCGGCCGAATGGTTAGCTGAAAGGCTGTGTTCCCTGAAGGGCAGATCGCAGGCTTGTCCCAGATCTCACCCTTTTCCTTCCCAGCGCAGCACAGGAGGGTGAGGCTGGGGCCTGGCCATCGGAACCCGGGTCCCACTGGGTTGCAGTCGGCAGGCCCCTGCTCTTGCTTCTCGCTCAACGGGGCCTCAGCACGTCTTTCCATAACCCTCACACGGCGCCCCCAAAAGACATGGATATGAGAGTGTGTGAATTCTCTGGATTTTTTTTTTTGGCATCAATTTTATAAAGGTAGAGTTACAGAGAGTGAGACAGAGAGAGGCAGATCTTCCATCCACTGGTTCGCTCCCTGGATAGCCACAAAGGCCAGGGCTGCACCAGGGTGAAGCCAGGAGCCAGGAACTTCTGGATCTCTCATATGAGAGGTGGAGGCTTGGGCCCTCTTCTGCTGCTTGGCTTAGGGAGCTGAAAGTGGAGCAGGCGGGATGCAAACTGGCAACCATATGGGATGCCAGCATTGCAGGCGGTGGTTTCACTTACTGTGCCACAGTGTCAGCATCTGCCCTCCCTTGTGTGTGCGCATGCGCGCGTGTGTGTTTTCATTTAAATCTCAGGGTAACAGCAAGTAGGTGTTAAGTCCATAGGGTCACACAGACCCAGCCTCACCTGAAGGACTTGGAAAACTCAAGTCCGTTGAAGAGCAGCCCAGGTTCACAAGGTAGTGTCTTGGCTGACCCTGTGGGCACAGACAGGCATGAAGCGATGCAGAACCTGGCTCTGTGGCTGGGCCGTGAAGACACTGCCACCCTTGTCACCTGCAGGTGGCACGAGCGAGCGCCCGTCAGCCAAGACAGACACCACGTCTGCATGTCTTCCGTGCCTGGCTCCCGCCGAGGGCAGCGGAGGTAGCCGGCCACCGCATGGAGCGTCTTAGATAATGACCGTGGAATACTGAGAACATCCTTGAGGGTTTTGCCTGAATAATATTTAAGGATTTTGAAACAGTGACTTAATTGTGTTTTTATGTAATTGATGGTGTTGTAGTAAAATGTATTGAGACACCACATCAGCATTTTTCTAACTGTTCCTTGGAGAAAAATATGCTTATATGAAAATGGTTTCTCCACTTTCTACTCATGGAATTGGAAAAAAAAAAATCGCCGTGCTTCTGTGGAATTACTGCGCCGAGAGACCGTCTCGGTTCCAAGTGTTGCACCCCGCCCCCCACGCTCCCCTCTCTTGGACTTAGGCCTAAAGCATGCATGGACGCTTTGCCTTTCTGAGTTGCATTGGCCCTTGCTTGGGAAGCCAGGGCGGTGGGGAGCAGAGGGCGACTATGTCGAGGTGAGGGCAGCTTCCAGCAGTGTTGTCCCTAGGTCTGCATGCCAGAAGCGGGGGCTTTGAGCTCCCAGAGGTGGGCCTCTGGAGCCCTTCTCCTCGGGGCCTGTGTTCCTGTGTTCCCCGCTCCAGCTGTGGAAGCCAATGGAAGGCTCACAGAGTTGGTGACTCATTGGGAAGCTCTCGGACACTGATGCTGGCATCAGAGAAATTAGGATATTTACATAAGTTACGTTTCCTAGCTGTGAGCTGCTCATTTGTATGGGAAAGGTCTCATCAACTATCGGGATTCACTTGGGTCCGAATCTTGCTGCTTAAAATTTCCTCTGGAAGAGTCAATTCATTGGTGAGTCTTAAAAGTTCAGTTAGTCTTTGATGTGAGAAACACACGGGTATACTACAGTCAAAAAATGATCAACAACAAGAACGCATTCAAAGCACCCTTGGGTGTTCTGGTGGCTCGGCTTCTGGGTGCTGCTGGCGGGAGGCCATGCGCATGGGTGCAGACGGAGGGTCTGGCTGCTGCACATCCTTGCAAGGGCAGAGCAAGGCTGGCCAAGCGTGTGCTGCGCGGTGCTTGCCTGCTGCGCCTTTGCCTGTGAAGACAGCCCTGGCAGATTCTTCCAGTAGGACTGCTCCACGTGAAGAGTTGCAGGTGGGCCACCCCACCATGTGCCTGCAGAGGTCAGCCCAGGAGGACACTGTAGCATCTCCAGGAGCCCCCGTGGGGAGGGGAAGCAGGACCAAGAGCGTAACAGCCACAGCAGGCTTCAGCCCGTGCAAGGAAACACCTTTCTGGTGTGTGGTAGTCGGGGAAGAATGCCGTGGACCGGGCATCGTGTCTCTGGACACCTGGGCAGGGCACTGCGGAGGGTCTCAAGCGTCTGCCGGACGAGGCCCTTCCCTGGCTCCACACTCAGGCATTTCTTGGGGTTCCTTGTGGGTCTGCTGATAGGAAGTCACCAGGGTGCTGGCTAGCCAAGAGCAGAAGTAAGCCTCCTGTCCCCACTTGGCAGAGTTTTCCAACACGGAGTCGTGGCGGGAATGAGCAAGAGAGCTGCAGGTGGAGCTGGAGTTGGGGGAGGAAGTCGCCCTCTGTCTTTTCATGTCAACCTCAAAACGCTTGTGCCTTGTCTTGCTGTCTGAGATAAATTCAGTTTTTTTTTTTTTTTTTTGGTAATTAAACTTATTTTCAGGGGCTCAGACCTAACCTTTGTATTCTAACGTTTAAGTCCCTCTGAAGCCCTGCAGCACAGGCTGAGGGTTGTCCACAACTGAGGGGTGGATGGTGTCACTCGAAGGATGGACTGTGCTGGCCAGCTCCCTGCTGTGAGACGAGGACGTGGCCTTTGAGCAGTGGACATCGGCCCTTTGGGGTCATCTCGGAGTTTGATGGCAGAAGCCATATTGGAACCCGCTTCCGCTGGAACGCAACACTCTTGAATCCACGTTGCATGAAGAAGGCAGATTGCCACATGACAAGGGGTCTTCAGAAGTTCCCGGAAAACACATGTTAAGACACAAACCATGCATGGATCTCAGATTTTTTTTTTTAATGCACCAAAATCGACTTGTTTTCAAAATTCAGTTTTCCTGCAAATGTTGAAAAGTACATCCCAACCCAGGACACCGACTTCACACGCAAGAATTATACTAGAGGAAAAAAAGACATTTAAGAACTTCAGAATCTCTTTTTTTTTTCTACAGGCCTTTCATTATTTTTCCAAATTTCCAGCAATATTGCTACTCCCTAGGCCTGTTGGTGGCGGTGCCTTGTGTCTGATCTTGTGTGTTCGCGTAGGAGATAGCGAGTGAGGAGTTTCATTCATTGATTTATTTCTGCCCATCTCAAGGTTCTCCCTGTCCTCCCTGTCCCCCACCCCTTCCCCCGTGCCAGCACTTCTGCCACCACACACAGCCTAAGGGAAGTGCAGCTCTGTCCACGGGAGCCCCTGTTGCCGGGAGGTAAGAGGAGCACACGGCATTGACCTTGGTGCCTTAGTTTGGTCAGGATCTTCAGGCTTGCTGATCCGAATCGGCCTTGTGAGTACAGCTCACTGTGTACACGTTGAACAGGTGGGTTAGACTTAGAGCTCTGAGCAGATCCCGCAGCCCGCACTCTCCAGTCCTGCAGGCTCAGATCCCAGACCTCCCAGGCAGGCTCAGGAGAAGTTACTGGATTCTCGGGAATGTTTCGGGCCTGAGCCCCCTGTGATGTAGTCGCGTGCTGTGGGATCCTAAGGTGGAGAGGTCTGGAAGGATGGCCCCCGAACCGTGTGCAGCCCTGCTGGCGTCGAGCAGAGGGGCATGACCTGCTTCTTACCTGGAAAAACTCGTCTGGTACAGGCATCTTCCCAGTGCCCGGCAGGGGCTGGGGCTGTAAAAGAACACCACAGAGTACAGCATTTTCTTTTTCTTGCTGCTATCCTTCGATACCAACACGGTTTCACATTCTTTCCATATTGACACACGTATGGCAGGCATTGGCACTTGCTAAACTGTCATTTTCAAAACCTCAGGTGGGGCCCGTTTGTCTGTAGGATGCTTGGTGAGGCTGCTGGCTCGAAAGCTAGCACACGACCTCTGTGCAGCCCTGAGCAAAGGGGAACTCTCCTTTCTACTTCACCCAACTCCAGCACTGCTCAGGGCTCAGGAGCATCCTGGAGCCACAGGTCAGTAGGTCCCCAAAGGTTCCCATGAATGCTCAGGTCTGTAGTGAGCCCAGGACGCTTTGGTCTGAGAGGTCAGCCTCCTGGCACTGCACCCCGTACTGTAGAATCAGGTGGAGTGGCCATGAACACTGATCTTTAAACTGCATCTGCTGGCTTCATGACAACACCCTGCGCAGGTTCAGGTGAGGATGGGAGTTGGTCAATCATAGGTCAGCCCAGGCAGGGTCCCCTGACCCAGAAAGGGCAGGTCGCAAAGTACATCACTCCCAACAGGGAACAGCCGCAGCTCCCCGGATGCACTACCCAGAACACAGAAAACACATGTCGCTCCTGGTGTCTGCTGTCAAGGCATTTTAAAAATAGATTTATTTTATTTTTATTGGGAAGTCAGATACACAGAGGGGAGGAGAGACAGAGAGGAAGATCTTCCATCCACCGATTCACTGCCCAGGTGGCCGCAATGGCCAGAGCTGCAATGGTCTGAACCCAAGAGCCAGGAGCCTCTTCCAGGCCTCCCACGTGGATGCAAGGTCCCAAGGCTTTGGGCTGTCCTCGACTGCTTTCTCAGGCCACAAGCAGGGAGCTGGATGGGAAACGGGGCTGCTGGGACCAGAGCTGGCGCCCATAAGGGATCCTGGTGATACAAGATGAGGACTTTAGCCTCTAGGTTACTGCACTGGGCCCTCAAGGCAACTTTTTTTTTTTTTTTAAGATTTTATTTATTTTTACTGGAAAGGTAGATATACAGAGAGGAGGAGAGACAGAGAGGAAGATCTTCCGTCTGATAATTCACTCCCCAACTGGCCGTGATGGCCAGAGCTGTGCTGAACCAAAGCCAGGAGCCAGGAACCTCTTCCACATCTCCATGGGTGTAGTATCCCAAGGCTTTGGGCCATCCTCTACTGCTTTCCCAGGCCGGGAGCTGGATGGGAAGTGGAGCTGCCGGGATTAGAACCTGTGCCCATATGGGATCCTGGCGCGTTTAAGGCAAGGACTTTAGCTGCTAGGCCACGCTGCCGGGCCCAAGGCAACTTTTGATCAGCTCACCTGTTATCGTTACTGTTATTCTTATTAAAGTGGAAAACGCTGTGCTCTGGAGTCAGTGGAGTGTCACAGAGCTGTCGAAGAAACTCAAGGCAGCAGTGTGGATGTGTCTAAGGAACAGGAGCGGCTGGAGCGAGTCATAGGAAGCCTGCGCACGAGACGGCGGTGAGGCTCAGAAGGTCGTTGGGAAGCTAGTGCAGTCCCAGGGAGCGGGCGACACTGCCAGACCGGAGGGAGGCCCCGGGAGTGACGCTGCCACTCCCCAGCCGGGTCCCACCTGATAGTGGCCCTCGGCATCTGCACATGGAGTGGTAGCCCGTGTGCTCCGACTTGTATCAAATATAGAGATCCCTAAGAAACGTTCTTGGGAAATGGAATGAACTGATAAGCCTATTTTGATGCCCCTCAAAATGTTGGAGTTTCATGATTTCAAGATAGCCTTCAGAAAGTTCATGAAGCATATATATTATGAAAAAACTGTATGAATTTTAAATAATTTTTCTTTCCACCGAAATAAACTTGACCTTTTAATTCTGTTAGTGTGTGGCCTTTGTGAGTCCCTCGTATGACACTGAGGACGTCTTTCAGGCTGTGGCTTCACGCTCTGATGTGTGAGCCTCCTGTCTTGGTGAGAAACCCGCTATCACTAATTTTTTGTTTTTAAAGATTATTTATTTGAAAGGCAGAGTTACAGAGAGACAGATTTGTCGCTGTCCAAATGGTCCCAGCAGCCGGAGCTGGAGCTGGGCTGGTCCAACCCTGTGTTGGGGACCCAGGCACTCGGCCATCCTCCTCTGCGTTCCCAGGCACGTTAACAGCGAGTGGGATGGGAAATGGAGCAGCCAGGACTCGAGCCAGCAGCCAGGACTCGATGCCAGCGCTGCAGGTGGAGGCTCTACATACTGTACCACAGCACCTGCCCCTGGTTCATCCTGTGTTTTGTCTTTAAAAAGTTGGGAACCTAAGGGTCACTCACGCTGTGGTGGGGTGCATCATCTCAGGCTCCTGGAATGTAGGTCGGTCAGCAGGGCCTGTCGCCCCCACCCCTGCCAGCTCAAGTTTAAGCCGCAGGGATGGTAGTGCCCGCTGCCTGGTGGTGCTTCCTCAGGGCCAGGTGTGCTTGGCAGCTGCTCCAGGTGTCCTTAGGACCCAGCTGCTTCACCCACACAGATGCAGGTCCTTGCAGCTCCCTGCCAGGTGGTCTGCTGCGAATCAGGTGGGAAGCCTAAGCCTATAGTCTGGGCTGTGCTGAGCTGACTCGGATAGGCTTGGGCCGAGGTTTAGGCCACTGCCGCTTCCTTCATATAATCTCATTATTTGTGTCTCGCAGAGTGATGTTCGTACACGTGAATACAGGGTTTCCAATTCCTGCATAACCTTTAAAAATATTTGTTGGAAACATGATGTATGCAGAAGAATCTTAAAAAAAGCTAAAAAAAAAAAAACTTTTCTATCATTTCAGATGGACGGGTTTTGTGTTTATGGCATCTTTTTTTAAATCTGAAGCTGAACAGGCCCTCCTGGCGGCCACTGCGTGTCCCTACCTTGTCGGGCTCTACAGCATCACTAAGGTGTTAGGTGGTGATCCACACCTTACCCAGATCTTGCTGTTTTGCCAAAGGGAAGAATGATGGGGCTGGTTTTTGGTTCTGAACAGGGAGCAGTCCTGGTGGCTGTGTCTGTGTGCGGATGCACAGACCCGGGCAAAGTCACTTGTTGTAGCTGCTCCTGGGCTGCGACCCGGGGCTCCTGGGCTGCCGCGGAGACCAGGCGGAGGGGACTCTGATGCTGTTAGTCGGGCACCAGGCTGACAGGAGTGTCCTCTGGTCCAGCCGGGAGCTGCAGGAAAGCACCGCAGATGCTGGAAAGCCCTGTTCTCAGGGCTGAGGCCTTGGTTGGTATCCTTCCGGAAATGGCGCCTTTCTCGCGGAGAGCTGGCGAGGAAGAGATTTTTATTGAATGAACTTCCTGCTAAGTTTCTGAGCCATAGTTGGGTTTATGACATAATTGCTCTACATGTTGATACCATCTTTTATCATAATTGTTTTCCATTGTTTTTCATAAAGGGATAAAAATAATAGGAGACATTTTAGAAAGTGGAGTTTTTTTTTTTGTTCTTTTATGCACGGTACTAAAAATTACCCAAAATAAGATATTTTACAAAAAAAGACTTTGTTCCAAAAGTGACTAATTTAAATCAGTTTATACAATGAACTTGCTAATGCTCCTCAGTCTCCAGGAGTGTGCTGCTTTTATCCTCTGATCATTTTTTATGAATAGAATCGGACACAAAGTTCCTATTGTGTTGTACAGTGAGTTTCCCACAACCACCCTTTATCAGCAGGTGGCAACCAGCACATGAAAAATAATTAAAAAATAAAAGGAAAAGGAACCAAGAATGAATTAAAGTGCTTCTTTGCGTTCTGATCTGCATTTTTGGTTTAGAATTTTTATGGTGAATTGCCATATTATCTGTTATATCAGTTTACAATGAGGCTCCTATCAGACATAAAACAGATTTATAATACCATTAAAATACAATATCAAAGAATGAATAAGCAATTCAATAAAATTACAATAACACAAAGATAAAATGAAAGCCTTTTCAATAACAGTTTTATGCAAGAACATTTTGCAGATAAATATGTGTTTATAGATCTTTTAAATGTACATTTATTATACTGTTCCTAATAGAGCCACAGGGGTTAATTTTTCCTGTGTGTTGTCTTTTATAAGTGGTTTAAAAGCTAGCTGCAAAACTCTTCAATAGATTGTTTTGAATCTTTGAATTGATTTTGGTAAAGGGAGCTTTTACAGTCCTGCGGCCGAACGTTCACATATAAACCAGTCAATATGGCTGCAGCCCCTGGCCAGGGTGGTCTGGAGGATCCCCACGGCCATCTGGGACTGGACCGTGATCCGGACTCAGAGGCCAGAGTTCAGAGATGAAGTTTGGTTTTGTGCTGTTCACCCCGGATGTTCAGGTCTGATATCTGGAAGCAAAAGTTCAAAAAAAAAAAAAGTACCAACAATTGGAACCATGACGAGACCTGCTTCTGAGGAGTAATGGGGCAATGGCTGGCATTGGCTACTGCCAATTCCCCCTCCCAGTCTCGGCTGCTGCAGGAGAAGCTGTGTGTGTGTGTGTGTGTGTGTGTGTGTGTGTGTGTGTGTGTGCGTGGGCACTGCTGTCGCCACACCTGGCCTGGTGCATCTTAATTACACATCCTGTTTCCTTCCTTTGTCTTTGATTTGAGCAGGGAGCTCCCCAGGTCTTGCACAAGTCTTGTCATGCTTGGCCAGTGAGGTCAGTGTGGCAGAGATGGCTTAGGGAAGATCCGATGCTGGGTCCTCCCTCCTTGAGGGACCTGGGCAGGGAGCAGGGGCCTGCGCCTGGGCCCTGGCTCTCCCTGCACACTGCTCCCTGTCTGTAGCAGCCACCTTCCAGGGACTTTGTCATCTGGGCGGGGCGAGTGGGTCATGCCCTGGCGTCCGTGTGGTTCAGCCAGAACATCTGCCCTGAAATGGCCGGGCATGAGACTACAACATATCTGTCTTTTAATGCTTCCCTCCCAGGCAGCTGGTGGACTCCAGCTCCGGCCTGAACTGGGGCTGTGCCCAGAGAGGTGGAGGGGAAAAGCTTTTGGTAAAAAGAAAAACAGGTTAGTTTTACAAAAAAAAAAAAGAAGAAAGAAAGAAAAAAATGAAAAAAGCAAAAAAGCCTGCATATGAGGATTTTATCCTAGAACGAAGTACCCCCACGATTACATTTACACTCGTGTGGTCCTTTCTTTGTTGTAATTCCTGTGCAAATTGTTGGCATCTTCTTCCAGAGTGACACAAGGTGCCAGGCCCTTATAGATTGCCTAATATACCGTAGGTAATATGGGCTGCGGTGGGAAATAAAAGCAAGCAGAACATATTTGGCCGGAGCATATGTGACTCAAATAATTGAGAAACAAACCGGGGAGGCATCTAGAAAGACAGTGACATTGTACAGTGAGCCGAGGTGAGGCAGGGTGGGGTGTGTGTGTGGCGTCTCCCCGCTCCCCTCCTCCTCTCCTCTCCCTCCTCTCGCTGGCTCTCTCTCCTTCTCTGGCTGGTCCTTCTGTACATTGCCTTCCCAAACAGCCTCTCCTCTCCCCCATGAAAATTTAGAATTTTGCTTTTTTACTTCTTATTTCCTCTCTGTTCCAGAGAATTTTAGTGCACGACACAGCGGCGGCTGCAAATAGCACTATTTCCCCAGCCCAGGCTGTTTGATTGCAAGAGGCTTGATTGCATCATTAGTCCTGAAGTGCTGTGCTCGCTGAAACACGCCAGCATCTTGGACATTAAAGTGGCATCCTGTTGTGTATGAGGAGAGGCCTCGTACACACCACTTCATCTTGCAAACCTGCCTTCTCCCCAGAGTCTCCGAGCAGCATTAGGTAAACAATTAGAGGAGATGACTTCGGAGGTACCGTGTTCCCCTTTAATTCATGCCGTGGAGGACTGTTCCGGGCTTGCAGCGTTCTGCTGCAGGAAGCACAATGGACTTCTCCTACACAGGCATTTGGAGATTTAGGCAGATTTTCCCCTTGCAAGTGGGAAAGGCATTTGAAGTAGCAGGAAACTCCTGCCTCCCCCGAAAACCAGGGCTGCGTGTGTCCGTGCCCGCTTGTATCATGGGAGACCTGGAGCACCTCCGCCTCTGGGGACACTTAGAGGTTTCAAACCTTTGCCGTGTGCACCGATATTTATTTCCTCCTCCTTACAGACCCACCGAGGTGGAAGTCTGATTTTATATAGCAGTAATTATTACACCTTGCCACTCTCTCCTAAGTTGCCACTTGATTAGTGCTGAATGGGTAAAAGTGACAAAACCCTTCTCGGTGGGGGGGAAAAAAAGGTCGATGTCTCTTTAAGTCTTTGTCCGGCTGGTTATTTTTTATATGAGCTCAGCTCACATCACTTTTTATTAGCTTAATAAATCACCTTTCTTGTCAATCAAGCAGCAGAGAATAATTGGATATGGTTGAAGCCTTGCGTGATGGATTATAAATCATTCAAGATTAAATTAAAAGATAATGCACAAACTTAATGGTTTGTGTTTTGCAGTCTAAATTGCCTCGGAGCACTGCTGTTTTCAGCTTTATTGCCAGCCGTTTTTCTTTTCACAAAACCTTTCTGATTTTAGCCCCTTTTTATTTCTGTTTATCATAATTCCAATTGTATTTCTCATCTTTACCTTTTTAGTGCCTTGCCCAAGCCAGCGTGGGTGGCTAGGGAGGAATGCTGGGACCAAGTCGGCAGTTCCCCCAGCACCACGCGGCCTGCTGAGCGTCCCTGGCCAGGTGCGTGGAGCCTGCCACCCGGCAGCCAGTGCCCACACACTCCCAACAGGGGTACCTCCCAGAGCAGAGGCACACGTCCTGGTGTGCCCCAGGCACATGGGCAGACTGGGGACACGAGTCTTACTTTGTTAGTAGGAGAATAGTACCACCAGAAACTTCCGTGGCCTGTGGTAGGGGATCCAGGCTTTGATCTCAAAACAGAAGAGAAAAAAAAACAGTGACAGAGAAAGAGAGAGAGCAAAAAAGCAATGTAACACTTGAAAAAACTAAGATGGGTAAGTGGTGACCCAGGTCTCCTCCCTTTCTGCCTTGGTGGGCACCCTACTGGGCAGTGAGCTGCTTGGCTCATGGGCACCCAGAGTGGCATTGTGCCGCCCACGGCTCCTCCTTGCAGGCACAATTTCCCCGCTCTGGGCTCTGTTCCATTCCGATTTTCCATCCCTCCATACCTGCAAAGGTTAGGAGGCTCCTACAAAAACGTGTGTGGGACCCTTTTCCTTATGTGCAAAGGTAAGTGACCTCTAAGTTCTAGGACCAGGAGCCGGAGCTGTCTCCTCTGGGGCCGCTTCCCTCCCCAGCCCACCCCTAGACTTCTCCTGATTCTGCCGTCTCCTTTTCCCCATGACCTTGGAGGGCCACACACCGGGGTCCGAGAAAGACGGTGATGAGAGCACAGGGTTCATTCAAATGGTTCGTCTCCCATTCGGCTACAAAGTTAATTAATGTAATCTAACACATCTTGAGGCAAAATTATGCACTCAAGATATGAATAAAATCCCGATCTTTTGCAAAATACAAATCTGGCGCTTGGAACAATTCACAATCACTCAAATTACAAGTTCTGTGCAAGAATGTGGTATCACAAGGGGCTGCGAAATCCTCTCATTAGAAAGGATTCAGATCACATCCGAAACCCAGAGAAGCTGAGGCGGAAGGCAGTGACGAGCCGGAGAGCAGAGGCAGAAGCCTGCGTGGCCACGCCGTGCCAGGCGGAGCCTTGTCCCCGGCTGCTGCTTGCCCCTTCCTACTGCCCTGCTCATCCATGGCTCTGGGAAGTCATGTCGGCTGCAGATGCAGATGGCGGAGGGCGTCAGCAGGGGCTGGGGCCTGTAGGGGGAGAAGGACTCTGCCTTTGGCTTTCGCCTCCTCTCCTGGTTCTAGGGGGCCACTGACTCCACCGGGTTGCCCTGGGGAGGCAGGCAGAGGGGCTTCTCCGCCAGGGAAAGCAAAGGCTCCCAGTGTAGGCCAGGATGGAGATGCTTCCTACAGGATCTCTGGTTTCCAGCCAGCATGCTCTCTAAGTGAGGGCTGAGACGCAGTTATCTGAACTGATGACACCCCACAGTGCCTGGCTCACACGGGTCCTTTGGACCAAGATGTTTCTCCTCCCAGGGTTACTTCCTGCTTTGTTTCCTGGACAGCTGTGGCTGCCCATCTGCGTCAGTGATAAACCCTGTCATCCTGCAGCCTGGTGTCAGGGCCACTTCCCACGGGGCTGCCGGCTTGCCAGGTACCCAGAAAAGGTGGGCAGTTGTCATCCTGGTGGGAAACCTTTCTGACCTGACAGGCAGGTGGTGTGTGATGCCAGGAGCACCAATGTCCACACCCACACTAGGCAGCCCGGACCCACAGTTCCCACTTAGATCTTAGAGTCGGGCGCGGCCCTCCAGCCAGGCGGGCTAGGTGGCCACGGGCATGGAACCAGCAGCCAGGTGGGGTCGTGTATGTTTGGAGGTGAAGCAGGTTGTGTTTGATTGATGATGGCTCAAGGAAGCAGTGCCTACTTATCAACAAAGTTGTTCATATTGGGGTTTAATCACTGTTGCTGCCCTCGTCCACCCTCATCAGAGGTGCAGGGCTGTCAGTAGGAGCTTTCCAAGTTCCATTGCACCCCTGGGGTACTAGGGATGTCAGCAGCTGACACTGCAGTGTGCTAGGACACTATGCACCCTGGTTGCATCCCCTCGAGAGTCCCCCAGCATGGCGCTTGGCCTAGAAGATGCTTGGCATCCTGTGTGATCCACCTGCCACGTTCTGGGACATGTTTGTGGCGTTGTCCCATCCGAACATCATCATTTGCAGAAGTTTGAACTCCAGTGAATTTGCTTCTCAAAGGGAAGGATGTCGCTTGTCCCATGAAAAAGAATCACTTGCTCTAAATTAGAAGTAGCCATAAAAAATAGAAGTGGTAAAATCAAGCAGCGACTTTGGAGTTGCGCCTGCCTCCTCTCAGGTTTGATGGCTTATCTCTCTTCTTAGCAAGGGGAGATTAGCAAGTGTTAGGACGGCTTCCAGGACCGATAGCACCCATTGGATTCTTTCTCCTTGAAGCAGTCAGAAGGGAGAAGACAGGACTGACACAGGAGTAATTTATGGCTGTGAGATTCAAGGTGAACCATGCAATGTTGCCTGCCACCCCAGGCTGAGCCCTCCCATGCTGAGATATCCTGGGTCTCAGAGAATCCTCAGTGTCTCCAAGGAGCCGCCAGCTCCGGAAGGGTTACAGTGACACCAGTGAGGGCAGTCATGGAGAGGACTCGTCCCCCAGTCCAGCAAGATATCCCATCCTGGTGGGAGCCTGCTGCTCTGTACCCCAAGCCACAACACCTCGACTGTGGGCACTGCACGGGAGCATGTGAACTTGATATTGCATTTGAAGTCATTGCCACGTGCTGGGCCCCCAAGAGGGCACAGCTGCTCTCTGCTCCGTTCTCTGACCTAAGCCGGAGTCTGCTGAGTCACAGTTTCTGACTGTGAGCAACAGCTCAGCCTCCCCCAGGCAGCAATGCGCATAGCACCAGCACCCTTCATACCCTTCAGCACCCTTCATGGCAATCCTGGGACAGTGGGGACCACCGGTCTCATTTTACAGGTGAGAAAATGAGGCTTGAAGGCGACACTGTGGTGAAACCGGGAGGCCAAGATCAGGTAGCTGTACTCAGCTCCCTGCTAACTGTCTGGGGAAAGCAGCAGAAGATGGCCCAAGTGTCTGGGAGACCCAGATAAAGCTGACTTCAGCCTGGCCGGTGTGCTCACTCACACCCTGACTTCCATCCTGCAACCCTCTCTTTCCTCCATCCCATCCCCCTTTCTCTCCTTCCCATCTCTGTATAACTCTCACTTCCAAATAAATAAATCACAAAAGAAAAGTAAAAACAAGCTCCTTCCTTTCCTTGCATTTCCTTCTGTTCTGGAGCATTCTATAGAACTGAAGTTCTCCTCTCCACCTACCCACCCCCGGGTTGCAAAAAAATAAACTTACATGGAGGTCACAGGCCAGACTCACCCAAAGATGGAGCCTAGGAGTGGGTGGGTGGGAGATCAGGCTGAGTGTGGCAGGGCTATAAAACACATGTTGAGTTCGCTCCCTTCCTCCCACCTCCTCCACCTCCCAGCATCTGATGCGCTTGACCTCTGTTAGGAGTGCAAGAGGGTAGAGAGTGAGGGTAGATAACCCACAGCCCGTGTTAGGTGGGCGACATGCACCCTACACTGCCCCTCCTATCCTAGCTCACGTGGGCTTTGTGTTACAAGACAATCCCAAACAAAGCAGTGCTTGATGCTGGTGGAGTCCTCAACCTGGGGAAAGGAGAGGATTTCAGAGGGTGACAGAGTTTTAGCCACCCCTGGAACCAAGGGACTGAGGTGATGGCACAGGCAAGAGTTAGCTTGCACAGAGCAGGGAGTGATCGTATTATGGGAAATCTTACACGTGTCCCTGCAAGGGTCTTCCTTACGGATGGAAAAGGCATCATTTCTGTAGCCAGAAACAAGTGTTGTGTGGCGAATGCCTGCTCCTTGGGAAGAGGCTGCTTCCGTTTTCATTTTAAAGGTGAAGCATCAGAAGCCTTGAGAGGTTTCGTGCCTTGGCCCGATGTCCCAGCGGCTCAGGGTGCAGTAGAAGATGAAGCCAGCACTATGGCAACTTAGTGTCCTCTAGTGTCCTTCCCACAGGCACCCTGGAGAGCCACCACCTCACACAGCTCCTACCCCCGGTCATACTCCTTCTGACCCTGAGCACGGAGCAGGTCCCCAAGGCTACCTGCTGATCCCCTGCAGTGGATACTTGCAGACCATTCTGCACGTGCGTTGCCTAGGTCAGCGCTATACCAGAGAGATGGGGAATGCACAGGAGTGGGCCTGAATCCCTCAGAGCTCACAACTGCTTAAGGAGATAAAGGCGTCTGATTTTCCTGCCCTGGTCTGCCCCACATACGCTCCTTTGGCTCAGTCTTGGCTGTTGATCCATTGGCATCTGAGAGGCCACTAGCAGGAAGAGGGCCAGGGAAAGACCCGACTAGGTTAGGGCGCCTGGTGGAGACGAGCTTTGTTTGTGTGGTTCTGCCATCCTGGAGTCCTCGGAGCATCCTGGACATCCAAGTGGGTATGTAAAGAGCACCTGCTTGGGCCAGGCCGGAAGGTGCTGGGAATACCAGGTGTCTTCAAAGAGGTAGGAAGGTGGGGGAGTTCTGGTGGGGGTTCCATGACTGGCAGGCCCTGATGGGGTGGGGGATCTTGCTGTTTCCTGAAAGCAGAAGAATAGGAAGAGTTTCTCGCATGTGAGGGTGCCCCTGCTCTACGTTAGAAGGATGAGAAACCAACAATAGACTCCAGAATCATCTTTCTTCTGTGGGCCATGCTGTTGTTGCTAGAAAAGCTACCTCTGGATGAATAAAGGCTTGTCATACTTTCTATGTTCTTATTTTCTGCCTCGACTTCCATGGGGAGGGACAGGCATTCCTTGACCCCCTTTACTGACTCAGATTCACTGATGGTTCATAAAGTTCATACGTCCATCTGCAAAGTCAGTACCACATCTTTTTATATTTGTATGTACACACATACATATGTATTTAATAGGATTCATTTTGTGGCACAGCAGATAAAACTGCCACCTGTGAAGCTGGCATCTCAAATGGGTATCAGCTCATACCCCGAGTGCTCCACTTCCAATCCCGCTTCCTGCTAATTAGTGTACTTTGGAGAGCATCAGAGAATGACCCGAGTGTCTGGGTCCCTGCACCCACATGGGTGACAGAAGAAGCTCCTGGATTCTGGCTTTGGCTTGGGCCAGCCATGGCTGTTTGTTGTAGTTGTTTACGGAATGAATCAGTGGATGGAAGATTCCTTATTCTTTGCCTCCCTCTCCATCTCGTATTTTTTTTTAAAGATCATTTTCCCCAAAGTGCTTCTGTCTAGTGATTTACTGCCCAAATGGCTATAGCGACCGGGCCGACGCCAGGAGCTTCTTCCAGGTCTCCTACAAGGGTGGGAGGGATCCACGCACTTGGACCATTCTCTGCTGCGCTCACAGGTACGTAAGCATGAAGCTGGATCAGAAGTGGAGCAGCCTAGACTTAAACCAGTTCTCATGTGGGATGTCAGCACTACAGGCAGTGGTGTAACCCACTGTGCCACAACAGCACTGGCGCACTAAGTGCCATCTTGTAAGCTTCAGTTTTGTTGTCTGCGCTGTATTCAGGAGTTCAGTTGTCCTTGGAAAGGCCTCCTTCCACCTTTTGCACAAGATACAGCTCCACCAGGCAACACTCAAATGGTCATCCTTCCATTCTTTCTTTCTTTCTTTTTTAATCGTAAAGATTGAAATGCAAATTTTACACGGAGAGAAGGAGAGATAGGAAGATCTTCCATCTGTTAGTTCACTTCCCAAATGGCTGCAACGGCCAGAGCTGAGCTGATCCTAAGCTGGGAGCTCGGGAGTGTCTGCTGGGTCTTCCACACGGGTGCAGGGTCCCAAGGACTTGGGCCTTCCTCCACTGCTTTCCCGGCCCACAAGCAGGGAGCTGGATGGGAAGTGGAGCAGTCAGCACATGAACCAGCCCCCATATGGGATACAGGCACAGTGGTAGGGAAGATCAGCCTGCTGCTGGCTTCCCACTGCCCCGTGGTTAGGCTGTATGCTACAATAGGCTCAGCGAGGGAAACCTTAGGGACCCCCAAATCCTAAAGTCAGGTCACTGGCCACAGTGGTGCTCTTTGACATGTCATCTGCAGGTGTGGGCTGGCCTAGTGCTGTGTGTTTTGAGGTCTGCAAAGCTGGAATACATTTGCGTCTCAGAGGCAGCCAGGAAGAGTGGTTTGTCTGTGAATAAACAGCCATGTGGGTTAGCTTTCAAAAGAGCGAACTCTTGGGTTAGCCTTGCAGGAGGTGGTGGGCGTATTGCCTAGCCGGGGAAGGGGGGTCAGATCGGCTAGAGGAGATGGCAGCTTTACAATTGGGCCTCAACCCTGCCATCAACCCCGGAGCAGTCCTTTCCCTTCTGCCGGTCTCCTTTCCTCCTGTGAGCGGCACAGTGTCGGGCTTGCTGTCTGTCTAAGCTTGCACCGCCTTCCTGGCTGTAGCACAGTCGGTTTCTAAGCAGACACAGCCAGACTTCTAGCAAGAGTGTTGCATCATGTGTCTCTGGTCTCTTCCCAAGTGAGAGCATTGATTGGGCGGACATGGCTGAGCGGAGGGCAGGGCAGGCTCATCCAGGGCACATGGACATCTGACCGACAAGATGACTACTGGGCTAGCTTCCTCTTTACGTCAAGCCTGGGTACCTGTGCAGTGCGCAGCCACCCAGGGGGCGGACCCAAACCTTCACGGGCTGAGAGCCAGCCTCGTAAGAATGGAGCCTGAACGGGTGACCCACGCAGGGGCAAGCAGCAAGTGATTGGAGTCGCGTGTCCCTCGGCTTGGCGGTTTCCCGCAGATGCTTCCCCAATGGTCTTTGTTGTGCAAGTCACAGGAACAGACATGCCTTTCCCGACTAGGAATTAAGGACATAGTAACCCTTTGCCTGGATTTGAACCCGTTGCAGCCATCCTTGACAGGTCTGAGTTCAGACGAGCCAGTTTCCAGAAATCATTCACGGAGGCCCCGCTGGATCCCATTGTCGGCTCACATTGCCCACCACGGGCTGCGGCCCACCGCTGACAAACACGAGCTGCTGGCCACACCTGCTCATCACTGCCATGGGGAGAGGCCCTGGGACCATTGGAGTGGGAGACAGAGTATTAGGGATTTCAATTCTGCTTTATTTCCAACTTGAAATGGAGGAAAACAGACAAAAAACAAATAAGAAAGCTAAACAGTTGCGTGAGAGCTAGCAATTTGCTGGGCTCCCGATGACAGACACTGCATTATCATAATTGTCTCTTCTACATGATAGGACAGAAAAATAATAATGTCATTTTATTTATAGCTGGGGTGGCCCCTTTATGAGAGTCATACAAGTTTCTGCCAAGTGGAGTAGGTCAAATGACATCTTTTGATCAGGCCTGTCCAAAGAGATCAAAGATGAATGGCAGGTAATGGATACCCAATGACAAACCAAATCTAAAACAGAAATAAGGCTGCCAGAGCCTGCCAGTTACCCATTAAAGGGCCGCCTAAGGAAGGCAGGCTGCTTGACACGTTGGCCGAACACCTAAATCAGCCAAGCGTCAGTGCTAAAATTGTGTATTATCATTGGAAATGGCTATTATTTCCTCGGTAACATTTCTGTTAAGGCTTTGTGTACGACTGACCTGCCATCAGAAGTGGAGCCGCAAGGAGGCAAAAGCCCGAAAAGTACAGGGTTTCCCTGGACCCCAGGCCACTGGTTACCCGGGTTTAATTGTTGGGTCCTGAAGATGCTACCACCCCATCCCTGCCTTCTGCTCAGGTGGAAAGACTTGGGCTGCGTGAAGGTGAGCGCGCGACTCCCACCCTGCGTTCGTCCATCCCCGCATCCATGTCGCTCCCTTGCTCCTCGGCCCAGCCACGCGCAGGTGGTCCCAGCACAGTTCACATCAAGCCCGGGAACACCGAGGTGGGAGAGGACCGAACAGGCAGGAACCGTGAAGGCGAGTGATGGCACCCATCCTAGCCAGGCTGAGTTGCAGGGCGGGCACCTGCAGCTTGGCATCGCACGCCACCCGTGCCGTCTGCAAGCACAGAAACGGGTAGACGCAGCTTCCAAAATCGTGGGAAGAGATGCGTGTTTTTTTTTTTTTTTCCCTCAAGCACTTGAGTTATGTAATTAAGTTGGGCTTTGTAGAGATGTTATTTAAACAGCTTTGGTGGGGAACGAAATTTACTGGGTTTTTTTTTTTTTTTTGGCTTTTAATTTGTGAGGGTAGGATGAGGTGGAATACGGAGAAATATTCAAAGAAATATTTAGAAAGCAGGCCTCAGAGGCTGCAGGAGAGAGCTCTAAATCCTCGTGTCCCCCGGGATACACAGGTGGTGCTGTGGGTAATCTTTTATTCTGCAGCGTCTGCTAGAATGTTAAAAAATATTATTAAACATTGAAATGAGTATACTAGTTAGCTAATTAGTATGTTTCCCTTTCTTTTAATAATCCCGATGCATTTTCTTTCTTTCCTGCCTCCATTTTTATACACGTGGTAACCCTAAAGAACATATTTAGAGGCATAATTAGTTATAATTAGAAGCAAACAAACCTAGCTCAGGAGAACTCCAGTTTATTACAAAGAAGTACAGGTAACGGCGGCCCAGGTGCTTCCCTGCTTCAGGTGGACCCTGAACTTCACCTGTCCACACGCGTGCACCCCTCACGTGCACACACACACACACAAGTGTCCTTTCAGGAGGAGAGAACCAAGCACGGACTTGGCTCTGGCTTGGCTCTTCAACGTTGCGCGGCCCTCACGTTCCTCCATCACTTTGCATTAAGTCTGCCTGTGAGGAACGGAGACACCATGTCGAAGCCGAAGCCTCAGCGCTTGGTGATGAGAAGACGACTGACGTTTGACTGTGAGGCCTCTTGGCAGGAAATTCGGTAGTGAAGTCCCATCCAATTTGTCACACGCAGCAGTGGTCTTCTCTGGGAAGGAGGCTCTCGCCCAGCCCCGACACTTACCTGTCTGGGAGAGACCCCCGAGACCGCAGCGGCAATGACAGACTGCATATGTAGGGCGGCCCCAGAGAGGAGCCCCAAGTGTTCTTGGATGCAACGGGGGTTGGGGAAGGACATAGAGGTGTGTCACTCCCCGGCTGGCCCTTACCTTTGACATTTGACCTTTCAAAAAAAAAAAAGCACCTCCATCCCTTGGCTGTTCCCGGGCTCCAGGCCTTCATGCAAATGAAAGTTGAGACAAATCTGTGATCATGCTGGCATTCAAAATGAAATTTTTTTTTTTTTACATTTCTCTTGAATTATGTAAAGATGCATCACAAGATATTTACGATTTTTTTTTAAAAACAGATATTCTTTTTATATACTGATAAAATTGGAAACTTGGAAGCATATTTGGCAAGTGTAAACAGATGGTTAAAGATATTTGCTGGGAAGTATCAGAAACAGTTATTCCTGACTTGCCTGCTTGGCTAAACATTGCTCTGAGAAGTCAGCTAACAGGGCAGGAAGCAGGAGCACGGGTCCCAGTGGCCGTGGTTCCCTGTGCGTGCGTCCCTGCAACTTGGGCTCTCCACTTCTGCGCAGAGTCCCAGGGAGGCTTCCTGTGGCTGCTGTGCTGGCCAGCTGTCCGCAGCCCTCTTGATCAAGGGTGCCTGGGGCAAACTGCACCTTGACACCCGTCTGTAACTAAGGTGTGAAAGGAGTGCTGTCCCTTGGCTCTGGAGAGCACAGTCATTTTACTCCTAAGTGCTCGGAGCTAGAAGGTTTCCTATTCCTTCAAAGCCAAAGATACAGACTTGCATAAAGGAAATTGCTACAAGGGAGGGAAAAAGAAACTGACACGCTGTTCCCTTCTTCCCAGCCCCTTCTTTGGAGAGCAGAATTCACCACCCCAAACATTTCAAATCGGGATTAGCAATGTAGGCGATATTGCAGAAAACATGGGATTTCATGAAATCTTCTAGTTAGGTCTATGCTGTGTGTCTGTGGGTGAGGCAGGGGCGGGTAACGGGGTGGTGTCTGGAGATTGGGGTGAAGGAGGAGGAAGCTGTCTTTTTTTTTACATGCTTATAAAACACAAATGCTCGTGGCACTTGCTAATCTGAAATGCTTTTAGTAGAATTGTTCAGTAGCAATAATCTGTCAACAGATTACAATTTTGCTTAATTTTAATGTGGCTAACTTAAGATGGTTGTATAGTAAATTTATGCAACTGATCACAGTTATTAAATTACTGCATCTGCAGAGGAAGCAATCAAACCCCTTATTACAGTTGCTGTGAGTGAATGCTAAATGTCAAGGAGTTACCAGTGCGCTGCAGGGAATCGCGCTCCAGTTAAAGATGCATAAAATATCAGCACTTTTTTAATGCTTGTGCATTCAACAAAGACTCCCATCATAATTAACTGGTATGGAAATAAATAATTTTTACAAACTACCTTAGAAGCAGTTGTGCTACAGTTTTTGTCAAAGTCGGCTGCTCTGCAGCGATATTTAAGCCCTTAGCCACATTTCCCTCTAACTTACATATGCTATAAAATATTTAAATCTCACAGAGAGATTTGAAAATGATAGTATAAATCCAACGCTCAGCGCTAAAAAGTAATTTATGATGATTAATTTAATTATACGTTTTAAGGTTTTGATATTTTAAAAACTTGAGATTAATTTTTTTTTTTTTTTGGTTGTCATCCCAGTTTGACAGCATGGGGAAGTTGAGGGAGGACGATGACTGCTTGTGTGAACAGCGGAAGATGCGTGGCGGGGTGGGTGCCGGCCCGCTAGGAGGATGGAGGGAAAGCTGCATCCTGACAGCCGGGTCCAACGCCTCACCCTCCATGTTCCGCTCTGTCCCTTGAACTCGTTTCTCCCTGAGAACCCGTCTGTGGCATGCAGATGCGGGGAACAAATGCTTCATGAGAGCGTTGTCACGAAGATGGGGGTTATGCTGTAGAAGGGTCTGGAATAGCAGCAGCCAGCCCTGGGGAGGGCTCGCCGGCGCGAGCTATCAGTACTGTTCGTGTTGTCTCCACCAGGAGCCTCACAAGAAGGCCCCGTGTTTCCAAAATGCATTCGCTCCTCCTGTCGCCATGGGACCGAAGGGCGGCAGTGGCCCACATGCACTTTGGGGCTTTAGATATTACTCGCATGAGGCCTTTCTGTGAAGAAGTACTGGTCAAGAAGGAGGGAGGGGCAGGTGTTAGGCACTGCAGTTAAGAGATTGTTTAGACACCCTGTACCCCTGCATTGGAGTGCCTGGAGTTGGATCCCAGCTGTGCTTCTGAGTGCAGCTTCCTGCTTCCGTGCACCCTAGGAGGCAGCAGGCGATGGCTCCAGTACTTGTGTCCCTGCTGTACATGTGGCTGGATTGAGCTCCCAGCTCCTGGTCCAGGCTGACTGTTGGGAATCCATCTATGGATGGGAGAGCTCTCTGCCTCTTTCTACCTTTCAAATGAAATGAAAATAAAGGTTTTGTTTATGTTGATTAAGGAGTACCAGCACCAGCATCTAGCAGACCCTCACGCTGCCCAGAACAGATGCATTCCACATGGCGGTCCCACACTGATGGGTCCAAGTGAAAGAGACCTCCACCTACTGCCTCCCATCCTGGGGTGAACTGCTGGGGAGCCAGGCCTGTGTGGGCATGCACTCAGGTGTGTTCCTCAGCACCCTATAGGAGGGTTGGCTCATGAGGTGTAGGGTAGGGGCGCTCAGGCTTACCTAGCACACCCAGTCCAGTCCAGTGCATGAGTTTGTTAGGCGCTGTTCACTGACACTTGAAGTGTAGTCCTATAGGACAAACAGGTTCATGCAATAGGCCATCTGTGTCTGTGGCTGGATATGTATGTGTGGATGTGTTGAAGCAAACGCATATGTATGTGTGTATAGGTTTATATGCCCCTTGAATCCATGCTAAAAAGTGAAGCGTGACATTGCATTTCCATCGAGCAAGAAACAGGGCACTCCAGGATCCATCTCCAGTGGTACCCTGGTTGAATTAGAACCTTCATCTTGGGGATGCACTGGCCTTATTGCAGGACTTAGTTCAACTGGATGCTCACCTTGAGGGGAGTGGTGGCATTGCTTTGCAATGTTTATTAATGTGTATACTAAGAGAAGTGTGCGTGTGGCTGTATGTGTGTGTAGTCTTAGGCTTTTGAGGTCAGAGTCAGCACATACTTTGAAAGGCCAATTATACAACTTCTGTCTGTGTGTTTGGAAATGGGGAAATGACAGATTTTTACTTGTTGAAACATTAAGGATATAGTCTCTGAAAATGCAGTTTAGCTTAAATTTCGACCTTACCTACTGCTGTTTGAAATGGCTGCACAAGTGGGATGGCCTCGCTTGACTGCCTGGGAACAGGTGTGAATGCGTTTTGCCTTTGCATGAATCCTGAGCGTATCTGACTGGGTAGACTGCACACGGCAGGCAGTCTTGTGCTGGTTTCCCTTGTGGATTTGTCCATGCTTTCTGGGACCCTGCTCACTAGGAGCTAGCCTAGGGGTTCAGCCTCAGGCTTCCAGGCACATGGGGACAATGGTGATCTGCCCCCTCCACATCCCCCAGAGACCAGCAGTGGTCACTTTACCTCCCAGAACCTTGAGATGGTTTGAGAGTGGCAAGGCCAGCGGCTAAGTATCCCAGCTCCATCTTGAGCCCAGCACAGACCAAATGATGGTGGTATCAAGGTTGACCTGCTGGATGCCTGGCTTGCTGTATGTGCAGGACCTGCTATCAGTTGATTTCAGGGCTGGCCCTCAGTCACCTGCTGAGGCCCAGGTGTTCTCGGATGTAATCCCCAGGGTGTAGGGACTAAAGGGGAGCCAGAACCCAGTCCTGGTTTTGCATTTCACATCTCTGCTCCCTCTTCCCCGTGTCACTTCATTTCTTCCCGGCTGCCCGAGTTTCCTCAGGAAGCAAATGGAGCCTCCTCACAGGATGGTTGGGGGGAAGAAGGAGGCAGTGTCAGGAGAGCGGGCAGCAATGTGCTTGGTGATAATAGAGCAAAACCTCCTGGCCTCGGCCATGGCTATGGCCGTTCTCTGTCACATCAGGCAGAATCCAGGGCTTTCTTGGGTGTGGCCTCTTGGAGCTTCCTGAACCCCTTTCTGAGGGAGCCCAGCCTGGGGTGAGTTCCTTGCCCTGTGACAGGGCCTATTGCCAGACCAGCGGATACCTTCCTACTGGTCACATCTTTCCTGGCTTGACCCTTCTGGGCCCTATGCCATTCCTGTTAGCTATTTCCAAGTCACCCTGGAAGAAAGCATGGTCAGGGTCAGGTGTCAGAATGGTGCGTGGCCGCTGTTGATGCTGTCTTAGGTTTTAATCCCAGTAATTGCCTCTGTGCACCTGTCATTTGCCTTGTAGGGATGTGACATTCGATGTGTATGTTCACCGGCTACAGGCAGCTAGGAGAAGTGACTGTTGGTTTTCCTTGGTTTGTAGATATTTTGGGGGGACAGAAGAGGGCTCAGAGTGAAATGCGATGAGGACCCCTTCATCTCCAAGCCCCAGAATGAGCAGGAATTCCCCTGAGCCCATCCCGTCCCCCCAACCCCATCCCTGTTCTCACCCAGCCCTCGTCTCAGTGAGGCTCCTATTGCAGCATAGGCAGGGGGGAGGGAAAAACTGATTTTTAAAGAGTCACTAATGGTGATGAAAAAAATATTCTGATATAGTATTAAGGATTTTTGCTCCTGAAATGTGTTTAATGTAAATATGCTGTCAGAGACCCTTCAAATAATTGACACAAGCAGATGATTAGCAGTGTTCTCAACGGCATCTCTGCATAATCTTACATTTTGACAGGACTCCTCAGCCGTGTTTGATTGTCAGCGTTCCACAATCAGTAGGCCTCTCCTCCCTGCTGGAATGGCTTTGCCACCGTCAGTCCCCAAGTGGTCATTTAACAGGCGCAGCGTGCCCCTGGGAGGGCTGTCACCCACGTGTCGGAGAAGTCTCTCTTCCTACCAAGGGGACCCTCCTGAAAAGCAAACTTGACCCCAACTTGGATGAAGCCCCGGATCCAGGGCTAGGGTCAGTGTGGAGTGCCAGGTGTAGGTTCTCTGCTCCTCACGGGACCTGGGACAAGAAGGCCCAGTGCAGGTGTCAGCATGGGCAGCCCTCTGGGGAACTGGCTAGCAACTCAGCTTCTTTTTGAGCTGGATTTTCTCTCTCTCTCTCTCTCTCTCTCTCTCTCTCTCTCTTTTTTTCCACTGATGAATTGCGTTCATCCTTGGTGATATAAAAAAAAAAACTGGTGTTCAATTATAATCATATCCAACTGCCCCAAATTAAACTGCCCTGATCCATAAACATTCATAGCTGCATAGAGTTAAGTTACATTAATAGTCAATAGAATAAACCTTTGCCTCTATTGAGGCTGCTCTGTTTCTACAGCGGTTCTTTAATCTATCTCAATAGATTTCTGGTGCACGGCACATATAGATTTGGCCAGTGACAAGGGTTAGAGTAGTCTTGTAGAACATTTACTTGTAGCTCTGAAAAGCTCACATTCATCAGAGGGTGAAGTCGATCAGATTGTACCAGAATCAATGGAAGGCTTGTGGGTTCCCTCGTAGGCTTGTAATGCCTCCTTCTTTGCAGAGAAAACATACTCACACACACACACTGTCTCTCTCCCCACACACACTTCTCTGTCTTAAAGCCATTTATCTCTGAATGTCAAATTGCAATAATTAACCATTATTGATCTTAAATTCAATTAACTTCATTAACACGGGTCATGATGAGGGTGCTTGTAAGGAAAAGGCATTTGACAAGTGTCTTTGCTCGTGTGACATTCTGTGTTCGCAGTGGCAGCTATCAACTGTACGTACTGTCCTTGCCAAGAGGCAGCCGGCAGCAGTGGCCACCCCAACACTAGTGGGGCTGAGCTTTTCTGGCCAAGAGACCCCCAAAGTCTATGCACGAGGAGTCTGGGGGCTGCAGGGTGGTCTTTGGGCACACCTGTGAAGTGCCCAGGTGTGCTTATGCTTGGTGGTCGGCGGTGCTACCCAAGAGCCCACTCTGTTCTCCCTGGACCTTGTCACAGACAGGGTTCACAGACTCCTGGGTCTCTAACTTAACTCAAAAAACAGACCTTGCATTTACATTTCCTTGTTTAAAAATGACTTTCCCTCTTGACTGAGGGGAAAGGCAACCCCAGGTTCCGTAATCAGGACCGCTAGGGAGCTCTGGGATCCCCTACATTTGCTGTATGGCGTGCTGTGCGTGTTTTGAGTCTCCAAGTTGGATGACAAATGGGGGTAAGGTTGAGGTTCAGGAACATACACACTCACGCAGCTGCAGCCTGCAGAGGCTGGGGTGACACACCCCAGTCTGTTGCCCTGAGTCATCTGAGAGAGCGTGCCATGTGTCCAAGGAAGCATGCAACATCCCTCTGCTTGCTGTTCCTTCTGCAGCACCTGTCACAGGTGTGATGAGGAGAGAAGCCCTGGGAATGAGTGGAAGTCCTGGGCTGCTTTGCACTGCCAGGTCCCCATCTGTCTTATCCTCTCCTCTCTGCCCAGACCCGTGTCTCCTCATCCAGGTTCTGGTCTGTATGACATGGGTTGTTCCATCGCCGGGCTGAGCTCATGCGCAGGAGAGAGCAGCAGATGCACAGAGCGCAGTTGGTGGAGGTGATGCGGCTGCTGTGGAGTAGGATGTGGCTGCGCTTGGCCCCTGAGTCCTGGGCATTTAACTCTTGTCTGACGATGCTGCTGAGCGCCAAGAGGTCTCAAAGAAGTAATAGAGGCGCATCAGCAGCAAGAGCAGGTGTGGCAGCTGCCTGCCCAGCTGCTGACCTCTTTCCTCTTGAATATCTGCTTATTGAGCACTGAGTGAGGCCCTGGCTGTGCCTCGGCTGTTGGGACTCCTCTCCGTGTACGTCACCCCCCAGGAAAAGAAGAAACAGCAGTGGCTGCAGAGTCTCTGTGACATGCACACATGCACACACGCTTGAGAAGGACCAGCTTAGGGTGGGACGGAACAGCTCAGCAGTGTCCAGAGGCAAGATGCTCCTGATGTGTCCTTAGGTGCTAGGGAAACACTGGAGAAGCTGCAGATGTTGAGGTTCCTGAGGTCGCTGAGCCAGCCCCAAGGAATGTCCAGTTGTCTAGGAGGCTGCTGTAGCCTGCCCTGAGGCTCTGTGCCCAGCGTGATGGCTCCCCTTTGGGCAGAAGGACAGCTGTTGGTGACTGTTCAGGGAGCCCGTGACTGCTGGGCTGTATCGATGCTGCGGGGTAGAGAACAGCCAGGGAAGCAGGTGGCAGCCAGGTGCCGGGCAGGGGGAGGAGACACTTTCCCCTGTGTGTTTCTGGAGCATCTGCATTTGGAGCAGAACACCCAGGCTCTAGCACCTTCTGTCTGTCTGAGGGAGGGGCGGGAAAGCGGCTGAGCCGTCCTTGTTTGCTTCCTGAAGCTGCCCAGGGGGAGAGGCTGGGGCCATGTCTTTTCCCTGCCAAGCTCCTCATTTGTGCCTCAGACACCTGCTGGGCTGGCTGACCTGTGCCCAGGGAAGGACAGCACCTTCTAGACTCAGCCCAGCAGAACCTGGGCCAGACCAAGACTCTTGCTTCCCTTAGCTGTGGACAGGATTCCTCACCAGCTGGGGATGCTATGCCCCGTGGGATTGTGGTTCCCAGCACTTTCCTTTGAGGTCAACAGGTTTCAGCAGTGTCCCCATGTCCTTTCTGCCCCTGAGTACCCTGCGTACCTTAGCAGAATGAAGGCTGGATAATACTGATGGGCCCTTAGGGATCCCACGGAACTGGCTCCAGAGGCCTCTATACCTTTGTGTGTTGCCCTGTGGTGCAGGGACCCATATAGTGTATCTCTCCATGGTGCAGGGACCCGCATAACTCTCACACTTGTGTTCCCCGGATGTGTGCCAGGTGGAGATAGGGGCCCCTGGCCAGAGAAGGCATCTCAACCGGTGTCCAGTACGGAGCCTGACTACAGGGATGCCTAATGCAAATGCACTCCTTCATAATTTTTTTGGTTTTTTAATCTCATGATGTTTTACCAGTGTGGGCTTGCAGAAGAGTCAGAAGGAAACCTCTGGCTGCAGTCCTACTCCCTGTCAGAGAGGTGCCCCTCCTGCACCTGCAGTATGGCGTTACCTGTTCCAACCTGGGCCGGGACCCTTCTCCCACACTTTCACCATAGAGCCGCAGCCACCCAAACTCACACAGGAAGCAGAGAATGGTGCATGGGTTTCGGAGACTTAATGCTTGCTCCACTTGTTACTGTGTCTTAGAGATATTCCCCAGTGACAACTTAGAAAATCATTTTTCCTCTTTAAACTATTTATGCAGAATAGCCTGGAAAAACGTGGAGTATCCAAATATGAGTGGTCTTTGCAGAGATCCTGGGTAAAGCATGCTCTGAACAAGCTATACATGCTTCGCAGATGTTTTTGCAGCCAAATAATCTTTTCATTCCATCTTCAAGGACTTGAGGCTGTACCCTCCTATCAGTGTAGGTTCATGGATTTTCCCAAGCGTGTGCATGCACTCATGCTCACATACATACGTATGTGTGTGTATATATGTGTGTGTATATCTATATAACTGTCTTTTTGCTTTGGATGGATAGTGAGGTGTGGAGAGTTCCTAAATCTGGTATATTAAACACCTGACTTAGATTCTGTAAATGTGAATGTCAATTTGTAAGACAAGGTATTTAAAGGAACACACAATATAGGCCTTCTTTATATACTGATTTGGGAAGGCCGAAGAAAGCAGAGGTTAAAACCTGTAGGTACTTGTAAACTAAAATCATTAAAAATTTAAAACAGTGCTTTTATTCCCTTAACCAAGATAGAAAATTTTCTTTAAAGATTTATTTACTTTTTTTGAAAGTCAGCAGCTGAAAGAGGCTGGAGCAAAACAGAGATGTCTTCCTCAAATGGCTGCAACACCCGTGACTGGGCTGGGCCGAAGCCAAGAGCCAGGAATCCATCCCGATTTTCCACGTGGGTTTTGGGGGCCTAAGCATTTGGGACATCTTCCACTGCGTTCCCAGGCATATCAGTGGGGAATTGGATCAGAAGTGAAGCAAACAGTATATAAGCTGGTGCCCGTGATGGATGTTGGCATCACAGATAGTGGTGTAACTCACTACACCGTAGCGCCAACTTCCAGAAAGTTGTCATCACCATCTTTCCAAGTGGAGGTCTGGGTGAGAGCTGGCTGAGTCCTGAGTCAGGGCTGACTGAGTCCTGGGTCAGTTGGTCGGGTGCTGATTGAGTACCGGCCCTGTGCTAACTCCCTGTGCACAGTGCTGATGGCCTTATCAAAGTCATGGGTGGTGCTGGCTGCCATGCCTGTGCCATGTGCAGAGGACTTCTGCAGTCACTGGAGCTTTGTCTCTGCAGGTTTTCCTTCTGGTCAAGATGGGTGGCCTTATCAGACTCCTGTAAGACCCTGGACATCTCTGCCCTGTGAGTGGGTGGGAAGCACCATACAGAGTGCTTGGGGGTCAGAGGGCACACTGGGCTCCTGGGCTGTAGCAGTGGAGAGCGGCTGAGGAAGCCAATGGGAGAGTCCACGTGAATTGATTCTTAGATTAACTGCCAACCAACCAAGCTGTGTGCATTTTACCAGGAGATGCTGGAAATGGTTAGGGGAGATGAACTGTGACATATACAGTGTGTAAGACATGATCTATGCCTCTGGTCATCCTTCTAAAGCTCATAGGAGTTAAATGCCAGGGGAGAAATACAAGCAACAATTCCAGCCTGCAGTTCTTACATTTCCCTGGAGTTCAGAGCGTACAATGGGTTTTTCCCCACATTTAATTTCATTATTGAGATTAAAGAGGTCACTTTCAGTGACACAGGCAAGCCTGTGTCAGAGGCGAGAACAGAACCTTTGAGGACAGGTGGGAGGCTATGGAAAGGTGGATTGTCGTGTGTGACAATCAGGGAGGGTGGTGTGTGGGGTGATGGGCAGTGGAAGATGGAATTTGGAAAGCAAAATGGAACTTGGTAATGCTGGGCTTCGAATTCGTGGTAGGACGTTACTGCAAGCGGCCCTCTAACATCCTGTGTTCTTTGAAACCAAGATCACCTTGACCATGTGAAAGCAAAGTCTCTGAGCTGTTCATTGGGTAACATTTTATTCCCAATCCTAAAGTATCTGGAGTATAACTAATACCTCATATCTGTTGCATGGATGGATGGATGGATGGATGGATGGATGGATGGATGGATGGAAGGATGGATGGATGGATGGGTGGATGCATGGATGGGTGGATGGATGGATGGATGGGTGGAAGGATGGATGGATGGATGGGTGGATGGATGGATGGGTGGGTGGATGGATGGGTGGATGGGGGGATGGATGGGTGGATGGACGGATGGGTAGACGGATGGATGGGTGGATGGATGGGTGGATGGATGGGTGGATGGATGGATGGATGTGTGGGTGGATGGATGGGTGGGTGGGTGGATGGATGGGTGGTTGGATGGATGGATGGGTGGATGGATGGATGGGTGGATGGATGGGTGGATGGACGGATGGGTAGACGGTTGGATGGGTGGATGGATGGATGGATGGGTGGATGGATGTATGGGTAGACGGATGGATGGGTGGATGGATGGGTGGATGGATGGATGGGTGGATGGATGGATGGGTGGATGGATGGATGTGTGGGTGGATGGATGTGTGGGTGGATGGATGGATGGGTGGATGGATGGATTGATGGGTGGATGGATGGGTGGATGGACGGATGGGTAGACGGATGGGTGGATGGATGGGTGGATGGATGGATGGATGGGTGGATGGATGGATGGGTAGACGGATGGATGGGTGGATGGATGGATGGGTGGATGGATGGATGGATGGATGGATGGATGGATGGATGGGTGGATGGATGGGTGGAAGGATGGATGGATGGATGGATGGATGGATGGATGGATGCATGGATGGGTGGATGGATGGATGGGTGGATGGATGGATGGACGGACGGATGGATGGATGGATGGATGGATGGGTGGATGGATGGATGGGTGGGTGGATGGATGGGTGGATGGGTGGATGGATGGGTGGATGGATGGATGGGTAGACGGATGGATGGGTGGATGGATGGGTGGATGGATGGATGGATGTGTGGGTGGATGGATGGGTGGATGGATGGATGGGTGGATGGATGGGTGGATGGATGGATGGATGGGTGGGTGGACGGATGGGTGGATGGGTGGATGGATGGGTGGATGGACGGATGGGTGGATGGATGGGTGGATGGGTGGATGGTTGGGTGGATGGACGGATGGGTAGACGGATGGATGGGTGGATGGGTGGGTGGATGGATGGATGGGATCATTCTCTTATTGCCTTTTCCAGTGAATCGCAATTTCTTTTTCTTTTAAATCTCTTATAAACCTTTTTTCCCTGCATGTACTTCTGGTACCGTAGAGAAAGCCAATAGATCCCATGAAAATCTGAGTTGTACATGTACAAGGACACTTCAAAAAGTTTGTGGAAAATGGCATTAAAACTAAATTTTCTGTAATACAAATATTTTTGGAAATCCAGTATTTTTTCATAATATGCCGCTTCCATGAATTTTTAAAAATTTTATTTTTAGAAGATTTATTTATGTTTATTTGGAAGGTGGAATTCCAGAGATCAGGGGGTACAGAGAGGTCTTCCATCCACTGGTTCCCTTCCCAAATGGCTGCAACGGCTGGAACTGAGCCAGTCTGGACCCAGGAGCCGTTTCCGAGTCTCCCATGTGGATACAGAAGCCCAAGGACTTGAGCCATTCTCCACTGCTTTCCCCGGGTCCTAAGTAGGGAACTGAATCCAAGTGGAGCAGCCGGAACATGAACAAGCTACCACATGGGATGCTGCAGCCTGCTACATCTCAGTGCTGGCCCTGTTCCATGTACTTTTTGAAGACAGCAACAGTTTCACTTTTGTTTATTTGTTTATTTGTTTGCATCTGCAAAATCTTTAAATTGCATCTTCTATGAATTACTTGAAGTGCACTCATATGGCTACCTTGAAGAGGCCCATTGCAAGGATTGCCTCAGGGTCTCCAGCCTGTGGTCCAGTTTTCTGCTGTGTTCTCTCTGGGTTTGGAGGTCACCAAGTGCACGGGCAGCCAGAGCTGCTCTTGGTTGCATGAGCTACGCCATGAGAACCACTGTGTCCACCTTGCACAGCTGAGAAGGTGGAAGGCATAGCTGTTGTCAGCCATAAGCAAAACTGACCCCTGCCATCCTGTGCAGTTGGAGAGGCCCAGGTCTGCCTTCCTTCCGTAATCATTCTCCCAACTGCTCTTTTGCCCAGGTGAGAGAAGCCTGGGTGAGTTATGCTTTAAATTGTCTGGACCTTTTTGTAGATGAAAGCTTAACCTTTGGGAAAGGGGACAAGAATACAGAGTAGGAATTCAGACCCCGAATTCTTTTCCACTAGGTGGCTAGGGAACCTAGAAATGCACTAAGGTCAGACAGGCGTGGGAGCAGGGTCTCATCCTGTGTCACTCTCAGAAGGTCCTGGCCCCAGAGACTTGCTGCACCCCGGAGACCAGCCCTGGCTACTCCAGGCTTGCCCGCATCTGATGCTTGCGCACCATGCCATGTTGCTAGGGCAGCTCCACATTGGATTAGACTCACTTCCACAAAAAAGGATTCCTCAGGGGGAGAGCAGACCCCCCCCACCTGCACCCCCAAGAGCTGCTGGCATCCACTGCTGATCTGGTATCAATGGGTGCCCATGTGCTCTAAGCCAGGGCCCATGCGGACTCAGTCGGTCCCTGAACCTGAGCACCTTTGGACTGTATTCGAAGGTTGCAGGACACATCTGTTTCGTTGTATGCGTGTGTCCTTGGCACATGTGGTCTTTCTTGTGGGTGCCCAAATGAAGGTAGAACAGATCCTTCAGAACTAGCTGGGAGCTGCCTCCACTTCGTGGTCCTGGGAAGACACCAGTGTCTCTGCCCTCATCTGAGCCATCTCTACTGGGCGGGGTTGTGGGAGGGCTGAAATGGCAGAAGGACACCATCCCATTGCTGCCAGAATGCAGTCTCGTGGTGGGAGCCCCAGGTAGGGAGGTTCCTGGCGTTGGGTGCTGTGCAGGTCAGCTGGAGGCAGGGGCAGGACTTGTGTTGGACGCAGTTTTCAAAACAGGCTGGGATGTGTGCCTGGTTCCCCAGAGGAGAGCAGCTGCCACCTATCGGGACCTGAGTGGGCCCTGGCTGTGCTGCACAGTTGTGGCTTCTTGTGCCACTCAGCTCAGTGCTATGGAACATGAAAGCCATGTGGCTTTAAGATAAAGATACCCAACCAACCAGGCATTCATTTTGCACATTACATCGAAATCAGCATGTACAAAGTTAATATTCTGGACCTCGCTAGTGCTTCAGCCACACTTCCCTCCCCCAGGACCAGATCATGTCCCTCTAGCCCTGTGGCCTTGGAAACCCTCTTGGCACCTGTAGAGCTCCATGCCTGGCAAGAAAGCCGGAATGACCCCTGGTGCAATCCCAGAATGCCGGTTCCCCCTGGGTCCCCTGGGACTGTGACCTCGGCCGTACTGGATGACGTTGTGGTGGCACCAGGTGTCCGTATGGGTAGATGGAGGAAAGGCTTGCGTTCTCTGCTGGACTTTGACCTCCTGGCTCCTGGGTGTCCTTCTCCTGCATTCATTTTCTTGCTCTCTGCCACGTGAGGCCCAACTTGCAATCCAGTCCCTTGTTCTCACCCAGGGTGTGTTTAGCTAAGGTGCTGCTCCTCCCATCAGTTCCATTTCACGCTCTGGGCAGAAGGGAGAAGTCCCACCTCAGTGCTGCTTCTCCCAACCCTCTTCCCTGTCAGTGACCAGGAGTTTGAACTGCTCTCTGAGTATCTTTTTCCCCAGAGGTTGCTTTGGGGATGTGAAAGTCTGAGGCATCCCACCATGCCACTGGCTCCTCTGGCCCCCATGGGAGTGCCTGGAGAATCTGAGATCAGGAACCAGCAGTGGAGGTGCAGTGGCATGGAGCAGCACTTGTCCGGCCCTTGCCTGGCTCTCTGGCCTGCTAACCCAGGTGTCCTGCTGGCAGACCTAGGGAGGTAGCCTGTGCTGGTTGACAGTATGAACTTGCCCCACGCACCGGAGCGTCCCTTCTGCTTCCTTTCTTTCCTTCTTGGCAGCCTCTTCCTCTGACTTCGTTCCCTTGCCACAGTCCACATCAGGAAGTGTCTAGAGGAAGGATGGCAGACACTGAGCCCATGTGGACAGTGGCCAGCCCTGCGAGCCCCGTCTCTGAAAGGCAGCGGGTCCCTAGGGAGATCCAGGAGATGCCGTGAGCCCACAGGAAGTCACTCCCCTCCCTGTTGGTATGCTGGACAGCTGGATGCAGGGCAACGGGCCACCATGTACTTGGTCCTCCCCGTGGAGCCTGTATAACCTGGGGAAGGCTTTTGTATTAATTTATGATGGGTCTTGGGTCATGAAGAGCACCCAGGTGGTGGGTGAGGCTGATAGTGCCCCCAGCATCTTCCTACCATTACTGGGCGGAGAACCTGCAGCTAAAGTCAGGGCCACAGCCACATCTGCGGCACCACGGGAGCTCAGAGGCAGAGAAGTGCTGCTGCCCACGCCTCTCACCTTGTGCTGGAAAAATCCACAGGACAGATACAGACACGTAGGACCTGTACAGGAGCCCACGCTCCCTGCTGTGCTCTGTGGCTGCTGGGCTGACTGCCCACCCTGACCTGCCCTGGGGTTGGGCTTCCTTATGGGATCAGGTGTGAGGATGTAGGGGGATGCTGGGAGGTGGCCCAAAGCCTGCCTGAGCATGTTGGCAGTGTCCTTGTTGGAGCACATTCTGCAGCAGTGAGGGGACCACGACGTAGACTAGCCCTGGTCCTGAAGGGGATGGGAGGTGTACACAGCCTGGGCACCAGGGCCTGACCCCAGGGCCAGCAGCTTTCTCCACAAACCGTCTTCTTTCAGGTGTATCTGCTGGACAGATGCACACGTCGGCTGTGAGTGTGTGCTGGAATGGCGACCTCATGGGGCTTCTGACGCTTGACTGGCCCTGGGTCCAAGATTCCCCGAGTCAACTTGGAGCAGGTGCAGCCTCTGTCTCTAACCACCTTCCACTTGCTCTGTCCTCCAGGCACGGCTGAGGTGATCCTTCTTGATCCCCCCCGCCATCCCCTTGCTGATGGAGCTGCGGGAAGGCAGGGGAGAAACCTGGGATGCCCTAGCTTGGACCTGAGCCGCAGCATCTGCCCTGGGGCCTCTGTTTCACTGTCAGCCCTCCGTGGCCCGTCACAGCCACCCTTAACAAGCACTCCCAGCCTCCACTAAGATTCTTTCTGCACTCCTCTCCGCCATCACTTGCTACTCCTGGTTTTCCTTCTCCCCCTGCCCACCTCCCAGTCCTCTTGGTGATCTCCCCACCCACTTGGGTCCTAAAGCATTTTTCCCCTCCCTGCTCTGCTCTTCACCTGCTCCTTACCCTTCTTGGTTTCTGTCTTCTTCTGTGGCACCCTTGCTCCCTCTCCCTGCCTTCGCTCTCTAACTCCTGTGTCTCCCTCCACTGCACTGCAGGCCTCGGTGGGGATGGGTGATGGTCATATTGTGACCCTTCTGGGGTGCCTGTCCTGGGAGGTCATGGTGAAGGGCGTTGAGTTTCAACAACAAATCGCATCCCAGAGCCTGTAACATTGGCACCTGCATTTCAGCCCAGACAATGCCCGAGTTCCAGGGCCAATCGTCTTTGAAACTGTTCCAGGGCCTTTCCTCCCTGCCTCACACATGCCAGCGTCCCTCGCTGGTCCACATGGATGCCTCTTTACCACCTTTGGGAAGGATTGGTGGCCGTGTGATGATGAACTCAGTCCCTCCTGCCTGGGAATGGATCTCATGCTGCCCCACCCAGCGTGCTGCTCTGTTGGTAGGAAGCATATTAATTTCTTTGTACCTAGCGGTTGAGTTTAGTTAATGATGGTAATAAATATTCACGAGGGAACCCTGGCCCCCTAACCTTCTGGTGGCCACTGTGGCTCTGACCCTTCCCTCCTGGACACAACCCTAGTCTACAAAAGGGAGGTCCAACACAGCACCATCATGGGGATAAGTGTGGGGTCCCACTGGGGAGCCCGTATGCTGTGCCCACCCCATTCCCAGAAACACTGCTCTGTATGCACTGACCCCATGGACCTTTGGGTCCATCTGTCAGCTCACCCTCCTGTCTGCACTGATTGATCCCAAGGAGTCCCAGATGAAACCCTGGGGACAGAGCAGGCTTCTAAGCTTGGGTATTGGCTGCAGCTTAGCCCACTTCAGTTTCCTTAGAAAGGAGCTCCCTGGACCATTAAGGGACAGGGAGTGTGGCCATGTTAGAGACACATACGTGTACCTGCTAGGCAAGATCTTCTGTGCCTCTCTTGAAACTTCCCCGGATGCTGAGCTGTGGTGCCTTCAGGAGGCCTCTGTGAGCTTGGGGGCTTTTCCTTTCCTGTGAGCTTGTGTCTCCCACTTGGTTCCACTTAGCCAAGTTTTTCAGTTGTTCTAGCTGTCTCGAAAGGTGACACTGAGCTCTCAAGAGATCTGCTGCCGTCTTACCACTGCAGGCACCTTCCGGGTTTGGTTGTTTGCAGGACAGACAGAGAGAGAAAGCAGGTCCCGCAGTTCCTCCCGCCTTGGAGAGAGGCTTTTCTGACCAAGTCCCTTGGGGTTACATGCCTCCCCAAATCCCCCTGCTGCTCTCTGCTTGCCTCCATGTGTCCCAGGGCAGCTTTGGCAGGTCAGGCAGCTGCCGTGAGAGCCGCCTCCTCTCTCTCCCCATGCAGCCGCCTCTGCTCCTGGAGCTGGCAGCCCATCAGATTCCTTGTACAGAAAGGGGTGCCCCTGCATTCCTGATGATGGGGGAGGGGCACCGCTGACATGGCTCCCACTGGAGGAGTCCACCTGCTGTTGGTTGCCCGTCTTCTGTGGCATGGACTCCGTGTCCTGTGCACCCCAAAGACCCTTGTGCTGCAAATGTGAGTCCACTCGGAGTGAACGCGCCTGGAAAGGGGGCTCATCCTCTTGTTGCTCTGGGACAGGCTGGAGGGTGCATCCATTTGCAGTGTTTTGGCAATTCCATAGCAGACTTGAAGATGCCACTTGTAATGCTTCTTGGCTGGTACATCTACTTGCTCACTGACCACCCATGGACTGGACAGGGTGTGGGACATGGGAAACTGTTAACTATACAGAGCTGGTAGTTGGTTGAAACAGCAGGCACAGGTGGTGTCCATGCTGGGCTCCTTAGTGGGCAGAGGCATGAAGGAGGTCGGGAGAAGCCCGCTGCAGGGGCCTGGCCTCTCACCTCTGGCCTGTGGAACGGAGATCTTTTGTTCTTCACCATCCATGACTTTGTCTCTGGGGTTTCAGCAGCGGAGCTCAGCCCATTGGTTGAGAGTGCTGGATGGAGGATGTGTCTTCCTTAGGGGTGCTGCTTGTGGGCAGGGTGGCAGGAGGGAGGAGGGACATGACGCATGGATGGAAGGCCTAGGGCTGGAGCCTAGGCATGGGTTATAGAGAGGGGCAGTGGGGACACTGGCAGCTGAACCAGCCTGGGGTGGGAGGGTACCTTAGCCACACTGTGGGGCAGTGGGAGCCACTGGCGGCTGAACCAACCTGGGGTGGGAGGGCACCTTAGTCACACTGTGGAACAGTGGGCCACTGGCGGCTGAACCAACGTGGGATGGGAAGGTGCCTTAGCCACACTGTGGGGCAGTGGGCCACTGGCAGCTGAACCAGCCTGGGGTGGGAGGGCACCTTAGCCACACTGTGGGGCAGTGGGGGCCACTGGCGGCTGAACCAACCTGGGGTGGGAGGGCACCTTAGCCACACTGTGGGGCAGTGGGTCACTGGCGGCTGAACCAGCCTGGGGTGGGAGGGCACCTTAGCCACACTGTGGGACAGTGGGTCACTGGCGGCTGAACCAGCCTGGGGTGGGAGGGCACCTTAGCCACACTGTGGGGCAGTGGGTCACTGGCGGCTGAACCAGCCTGGGGTGGGAGGGCACCTTAGCCACACTGTGGGGCAGTGGGGGCCACTGGCGGCTGAACCAGCCTGGGGTGGGAGGGCACCTTAGCCACACTGTGGGGCAGTAGGAAATGGTCTCCACTGATCCAGCGTACACCTGTTGCTGGCCTGATTTGTGCAAGCTGAGGAGGCAAGGCCCTTGTTCCTAGAGAACCAGGCATGGGTGTGGGGGAGGCGGCATAGCAGCAGGAGCTGCCAGTCGCAATCCAAGGCAGCAGATGCTCTAACCACCAACATGGCGGGGACCAAGTCCTCTTCACGTCCCCCGCCCCAGGCTGACCTCTAACTGTCCAGGTAGTGTTTCCTCCCTCTATGCCCACAGGTAGCGAGGGCCCCATCACTGCAGGTGCCTGTGTACTTGTAAGGACCTTGGAAACCAAAACAAGGCCCTGGGTAGGTTATGCTTGAGGCTGGGTCTCCTCAGCACTGGAACCTTGCCATGTCCTTCCCAGATGGATTTTGGCCTAACTTTTCATTACCATGCCCCTCCCCCAAACCCACCAGTGATCAAACTGCCAGCTTTCTGAGGTCACCATGCAGGTTACAGTACTTGCTGGAGTGTGTTGGGGACCAGCCCATGAACAGCCAAGGTGAAGGTTGGGAGGGGGCCCTGGTCCCGGAGAGCCGCAATGCCCCGGCCAGGAGGTGGGACTGCCAGAGCTGCTGGCTTTTCGCTGCCAGCTAGGAACCTTTGTGGTCCGGCTGGCTGCTGTCTCCACCCTGTAGTGTGGGGTTGTCTCCGTCCTGGATCGAATCTCCTGAGAGCTGTTTGTGGGAGTGCAGTGCCAGGGTGTGGGCAGGTGTCTGTAGGAAAAGACAGGGCTTGAATGATGACCCAGGCCGTGAGGTGTGATGCTCTGGTCCCGGTCGGGTTCTTGACAGAGATGCCACTTTGATAGAAGACCTGGCGACCGGCGTGTTTCTGTGGATGGTGGGCTGTGGAACTGAAGCCGTCAGGTCACCTGTGCCCTACAGCCAGGGTGGCCACCTGCCCTGCACTTGGCACAGGGCTCAGTGGATTCCCTGGGGGAGGTGGGACCCTCAGGGCTGGCTGAAGCCAGGACAGGTCCAGGCACAACACCCACCCTCTTGCTCCTCCCTCCCGGCCCTCCTGAAGCTCGTGAGGTGCCACCAGCTGAGGAAGGCTCTGGAAGAAAGGGAGACGTCTTCCTTCCCCGTTCTTTCCTTCTGTCCTTCGTCTAGCTTGTACTTTGTCCGTCTTGCCTTGTGACCAGCAGAGGAGCCTCCCTAGGCTGCCGCTGTTACATCCTACACATAGGAAAGGAACATTTGCCACTTTGAGTGGTCACCTCGTAGTGGGTGGCTTCAGACATGAGGTTCGCCACGATGCTTCGCATCTCGGTTGACCCTTGGATTTGGTCATCTGTGAAGGACATTTCGTAGCCCAGGTGTGAAACTCTTGCTTTGTGATTTGCACAGCAGCAGAAGTACCCCTCTCAGTTACAGCTAATGCGTGTACCTGGGACCCTGTTCCCACCACAGTCCATGCCAGGGAAACATCTCAGCTTGGAAGGCACTGCTGCTGAGCAGGGGCCTGGGAAGGAAGGAATGGAGCTAGCAGAGGATTAACCACTGCCCACACACGGGCACCCCATGTGAGCCCAGGTTAGAACCCAAGCTGCTTCATTTCCAGTGCAGCCCTCTGCTAATGCGGCTGGGAGAGCAGTGAAGGATGCATGGCTTCAAGGGTTAGGTCCCTGCACCCATGCTGGGGACCTGGGTTGTGCCCCTCAGTGCTGGCTCTGGCCTGGCCCACACTGGCCATTGTGCCCATCTCGGGAGTCAATCAGTCGATGGAAATTTCTTTCTCTCTCTCTTTTTCTCTCTCCCTCCCTCCCTCCTTTTCTCCTTTCCTTCCTTCCTCCCTTCATTTCTTTCTAGCTGCCTTTCTTTCTTGCTTTCCTCATCTCTCATCTCCCTCCTCCCCTCTCTCCTTGCCTTTCAAAGAATAAATACACTTTTAAAAAATAACAGAAAAAAGGAAAGAATACACATGACCTAGAAGAAGTGGCGAGGCGGGAATATCTGACTTCAAGGGAGTCATTTCCCTGTTTTTATTTGTTTGCTTTTTTCTGATGTAAACCTGATGTGGTTCAACTCTTTAAAGTCATTGGAATGAATTCTACAAAGCGTTCCTTCCTTTTCGAAGAGCTTTAGTGGAAACAAACAGAAGTTAGCCTAGAGAGAGTCCTGTGGCCTCTGGCCACTAGCACACCTGTTCGCTGGCTCTCATAAACCAACAGGGACTAGGAGCTGACCGGAGGAATGACCGGGAGAGTCTAAATGAAAGAATGTGGGTGTATGTGTCGGTGGTGGTGATGAGGGGGAATCACCGTCTCATTCCCACACACACCCAAGGGTGCTCCATGTCTCTGTGCGGGAGCCAGTGATGCCCTGCACCTACCTGGGAAGTACAAGCTGGATTTATGTCCCTGGTTCCCCCAGCCTCCGGAAAAAAACAGGATCCCTTGCTGGATGCCCAGGAAGCTTATGCTGAGTAAATATTGACAAAGTACTCTAAAGAGCAAACACTTTGACATTTGTAAGGTCCACTGGAAGGTCTTGTATATATTTATACAGCAGGCATGAGCGGCGCATACCAATGTTCCTGAACTTGTTCTGACATAGCTCTCTGTGAAGTGGAGAGCACCTGCAGCCAGGTGGCCGGAAGCAGCCCCGTGTCGCCGTGGAGCGCAGACTGGGGTGAGGTTGTCTCCTGATCAGAGCTGACAGCACTTCTAAAAAGAAAGGGAGAGTTACACAGAGAGACAGAGAGATCTTGCAGCCACTGGTTTCTCCTCCAGAAGGCTTCAATGGCCAGAAAAGAACTGGCCTGGAGGCAGGAGTGAGGAACTTCTTCCAGGTGTCCTGTGTGAGTGCAGGTGCTCACGCACTTGGGCCGTTGCTCTGCCGTTGTCCCAGGTGCCTGAGCAGGGAGCTCTATTAGCAGTGGAGTAGCCGGGACTTGAACTGGTGGTGCTGTGGAATGGTGGCGCTGCAGGTGGCTGCCTCACTCACTCTGCCACAGTGCCAGCCCTCAACGCTCCATCCTGGGAGGAAACTTGATCCGAGCTTTTGCTGAGAGCTGCTTTTCCAGAAGGAAGGAAGAAAAAGCCTGTTTTCCATGTACTGCAATTGACGTACTTTTCTTCTTTCCTTGGTACAAATTTTATTGATGTTTTGGTACTTTATTAAAGATTGAGCCTCAAAAAATGTAATGAGTAAAAAATGCTTGCTTAATTTAAATTGTGAATCTGTCTGTTAAGAAATGCATTAGGGGTAGGAGAAGCATAAGACATATTAATTGACAGACAGGAACTGCTGTCTCTGAGGTTGATACAAGTAATTTATTACTTTAGAAATGAATGCCACCTCCAGAATGTGCTTCATTAATTTCAAATTTAGTTTTAATTTCAAGCTGTTGCCCCTTGAGAAGAATAAGGTGGCAAATTATGTTTGAAGAGCAGATTTTTTTTTCTTTTGCTCCAAAGAAGCACCACATTTTAACTATTTAATTTTATAAATAACTTTGCCCGCTGAGTTTGCTTGTGTGTGTCCCGAGAGCCGGGAGCGGATGTGCCGAGAGTCACTGAACTAATGTTTTGGTTTCCTTTCTCTCCTTCTGCCCTCTTCTCGCCTCTCTGCGCTGCCCGGCCTGCTGGCTTGCCCACCTGTTAATCCCGGCAGCCTATGTTTCGGATGAACTCAAGGCAGCCGCCCTGGTAGATGAAGATACGGGGCCGGAAGAGCAGCCTGCAGATGGAGAGCCAGCGGCCAAGTACCTGTGTCCCGACAAGGAGCTTGGCAAGACGTGCCCCAGCTACCAAAACTCCCCAGCGGCGGAGTTTTCCAGCCATGAAATGGACAGCGAGTCACACATCAGCGAGACCAGCGACCGAATGGCTGACTTTGAGAGCGGGTCCATTAAGAATGAAGAGGAGACCAAGGAGGTGCCAGTACCGCTGGAGGACACGACTGTGTCCGACAGCCTGGAGCAGATGAAGGCCGTGTACAACAACTTCCTGTCCAACTCCTACTGGTCCAACCTCAACCTCAACCTGCACCAGCCCTCCTCGGAGAACAACGGCAGCAGCAGTAGCAGCAGCAGTAGCAGTAGCAGCTGTGGCAGCGGCAGCTTCGACTGGCACCAGAGCGCCATGGCCAAGACCCTGCAGCAGGTGTCACAGAGCCGCATGCTGCCCGAGCCCAGCCTCTTCAGCACAGTGCAGCTGTACCGGCAGAGCAGCAAACTCTACGGCTCCATCTTCACCGGCGCCAGCAAGTTCCGCTGCAAAGACTGCAGCGCCGCCTACGACACGCTGGTGGAGCTGACGGTGCACATGAATGAGACGGGCCACTACCGCGATGACAACCACGAAACCGACAATAACAACCCCAGGCGCTGGTCCAAGCCCCGCAAGCGCTCCTTGCTGGAGATGGAAGGCAAGGAAGATGCCCAGAAAGTGTTGAAGTGCATGTACTGTGGCCATTCCTTCGAGTCCCTGCAAGACCTGAGCGTCCACATGATCAAAACAAAACACTACCAAAAAGTGCCTCTGAAGGAGCCTGTCACTCCCGTCACAGCCAAAATCATCCCCGCCCGGAAGAAGGCTCCGCTTGAGCTCGAGCTGCCCAGTTCCCCGGACTCCACGGGTGGCACCCCCAAAGCCCCTGCGGCGGCCGATGCCAACGATGCGCTTCAGAAGAACTCCAACCCTTACATCACGCCAAATAACCGCTACGGCCACCAGAACGGGGCCAGCTACGCGTGGCACTTCGAGGCGCGGAAGTCGCAGATCCTCAAGTGCATGGAGTGTGGCAGCTCCCACGACACGCTGCAGGAGCTCACGGCGCACATGATGGTCACCGGCCACTTCATCAAGGTCACCAACTCAGCCATGAAGAAGGGGAAGCCCATCATGGAGACGCCTGTCACACCCTCCGTCGCCACCCTGCTGGATGAGAAGGTGCAGTCCGTGCCCCTGGCGGCCACCACGTTCACATCACCCTCCAACACCCCCGCCAGCATCTCGCCCAAGCTGAATGTGGTGGAGGTCAAGAAGGAAGTGGACAAGGAGAAGGCGGGCACCCCAGAGGAGAAGCCCAAGGAGAAGGAGAAGGCGAGCGAGGAGGAGGAGAAGTACGACATCTCCTCCAAGTACCACTACTTGACCGAGAACGACCTGGAAGAGAGCCCCAAAGGGGGCCTCGATATCCTCAAGTCCCTGGAGAACACCGTGACATCCGCCATCAACAAAGCCCAGAATGGCACCCCGAGCTGGGGGGGCTACCCCAGCATCCACGCTGCCTATCAGCTCCCCAACATGATGAAGCTGTCTCTGGGCTCGGCGGGCAAGGGCACGCCCCTGAAACCCATGTTTGGCAACAGCGAACTCGTGTCCCCCACCAAGAGCCAGAACCTGGTCTCTCCACCCAGCAGCCAGACCTCCCCCATGCCCAAGACCAACTTCCACGCTATGGAGGAGCTGGTGAAAAAAGTCACCGAGAAGGTGGCCAAGGTCGAGGAGAAGATGAAGGAGCCGGAGGGCAAGCTGTCCCCGCCCAAGCGGGCCACGCCTTCTCCCTGCAGCAGCGAGCTCAGCGAGCCTGTCAAGCTGGAGGCAGCCAGCGATGGGGGCTTCAAGAGCCAGGACAGCAGCAGCCCCAGCCCTCCGCGGGAGGGCACCAAGGAGGGCAGCCCCAGGGCCGAGCCCGTGGAGAACGGCAAGGCCCTGGGGCAGCCCCTGACTGGAGGTCTGAGTGGCAGTACGGCCATCATCACGGACCACCCGCCCGAGCAGCCCTTCGTGAACCCACTGAGTGCCCTGCAGTCAGTCATGAACATCCACCTGGGCAAGGCCGCCAAGCCCTCGCTGCCTGCGCTAGACCCCATGAGCATGCTCTTCAAGATGAGCAACAGCCTGGCCGAGAAGGCGGCCGTGGCCACCCCACCACCCCTGCAGGCCAAGAAGGTCGACCACCTGGACCGCTATTTCTACCACGTGAGCAATGATCAACCCATAGACCTGACCAAAGGCAAGGGTGACAAGGGCTGCCCTTTGGGGTCGGTGCTTCTGTCCCCCACGTCCACGGCCCCAGCCACCTCCTCCTCCTCCTCCACGGTTGCCACAACGACGGCCAAGACGGCTGCCGCCGTGGTGTCCTTCATGTCCAACTCGCCACTGCGCGAGAACGCCTTGTCGGACATATCCGACATGCTCAAGAACTTGACCGAGAGCCACACGTCCAAGTCGTCCACGCCCTCCAGCATCTCTGAGAAGTCCGACCTCGACGGGGCCACTCTGGAGGAGGCCGAGGAGGCGACGCCAGCGCAGAAGAGGAAGGGCCGCCAGTCCAACTGGAACCCCCAGCACCTGCTCATCCTCCAGGCCCAGTTTGCCGCCAGCTTGCGACAGACCTCAGAAGGCAAGTACATCATGTCCGACCTGAGCCCCCAGGAGCGGATGCACATCTCCCGGTTCACGGGTCTCTCCATGACCACCATCAGCCACTGGCTGGCCAATGTGAAATACCAGCTCCGAAGGACAGGTGGAACAAAGTTCCTCAAGAACCTGGACACAGGCCACCCCGTGTTCTTTTGTAACGACTGTGCGTCCCAAATCAGGACTCCCTCCACGTACATCAGCCACCTGGAGTCACACCTGGGCTTCCGGCTCCGGGACTTATCCAAACTCTCCAGCGAACAGATTAGCAATCAGATAGCACAAACCAAGTCGCCGTCAGAAAAACTGGTGACGTCCTCCCCAGAGGAGGACCTGGGGACCTCCTACCAGTGCAAGCTCTGCAACCGGACCTTTGCCAGTAAACATGCGGTGAAACTTCACCTTAGCAAAACGCACGGGAAGTCGCCCGAAGACCACCTCCTGTACGTGTCCGAGCTGGAGAAGCAGTAGCGTTTGCTCGGAGGGAAAACTCCTCCAAGGCACCTTAAGGCCCCGCCCCCACCCCATCCTCACTCCCTCACCCCCCCATCCTGTCTGGTTCTTGGCACACGTTCTGGTTTCCACTGCGGAGAAAGCAGCGCTCTGGGCTGGGCTGTTTTGTAATCGCTGTACAGTGTTTCCTAGAGGCTCAGCAGCAGCAGCTGCTGCTCCTGGTGAACTAGGAAGGTTAAGGCGCAGTGCTCAGTGTTTGGAACTTTGTGTAAATGGGATTTAGTTGTGAGTCTCCCTCCCCGATGCTTCAAGCTGCATGCATTCAGACAGTTGAATTAAGCATTTATAAGGAAACTGGGCGCACTTTCGCCACGAGACCCGAGAGTGCTGGCGTCTCTCCCCTTTCATCTTCAGCCCTCCGAGTACTTTGAAGCACTTTTGCATTAATTTGGTTAAAAAATAAAATGAAAGAATACTAATGTATGAAGCTCTGTTTTTTAAACTCCTTTACCAGCTTAGTTATAAAGAGTACTACGAACCTCCATTTGTGCAGGTCTGCAGGGGTATAACACGCCTTGAAATTTAAAAGAATATTATTTTCACATTGAAACATAGATGTATATATTGTATAGATTTCAGACTCTTATGGAAAAAAATGTGATTGTGGTTAAATGACCTCTTTTTCTTTTCTTTGCATTTATAACAACAGTGTTTTATGTACTCTGCTATGCTCCGGGCATAAGCTGCGCCTCTGTATAGTGTATATTTCTCTCTTTCTTCCTTTTTTTTTTTTTAAGGTCTATGGATTTTGTTTTGTTTTTACATGCAAACATTGTAAATTATACAGAAGATACCACAGATAGCATTTATAAAGTATACAGAAACATTATCTGAAAGCAAAGTATGATTGTTTTGCTTTACAGTACATTTATATTGATAGAAGTTCATGTTTAAATTATACATATTTATTAGCATCAGATGATCGTTTGTCCCGAACAGTCTGAACAGACGAGGCCAGGAGATATGTCCCTGGCTGGCATCCTAACTATTTTGCACATGATTTTTAAAAAGGTATTTATTAAGAAATCAAAGAACACTCAAAAACTCAGTGCTCAAAGGGTTAAGTCTATTTGAAAAGGGGGGGAAAGGACAAAAAAAAAAAAAAGAACTTGTACTGTATTTCCTAAACATTGATAAAGCCTTTAAAATGTTTGTACTGTAATACTTTGCTTAAAAGTCACACGGCATCCTGTGATACAGTCTCTCTTATTTATAAGCCTTTTCGGTTGCCGTTCCAGACTGAAGGATGCCTTTTTATTTCAATCGGTAACTTTCTGTTTTGTTCTTCCTAATTATTCTCCCAAGATCCCACGCTGCAGCTTTATCTTTAGGCTTATGAAAGGTAACCCGTGGTTACCGGCTCTCCAAGTGGTTCTGTTCCTCTCCGTTTTTGGCAGTTAATTTGCAGCACTAACTGACAGCTGACACCGTGCAAGAACCTATGTATAAAATATTGGCATGTAAACAGCACAGGCACCGTGACACACTCCGTGCCCTGTTTCCTTGTTGACAATGACTCTTCATAGAACCCTTTTTTTCTATGGCGGTATTAAAATGGTCTTTTTGCTATAATTTTGTGTTGCGTTCACAATTATGTCTGAAATGTGCTACGACTAACGAGCACATTAAAATTAAATTGTATGCGATCTGTTTACGACTGGGTTGGTTGCTGCGTCTGCCAGGTGCTGGCAGTCGGAAGCGGCAGGCGAATCAGGAGAGTTTTAGTGAACTTTGGTGGAGGCTAAGCAGGCGGTGACCGACTGGCGACCGCTGGGGCAGCCTTGGCCCCGCAAGGATAAAAATGTGCAGAAGAAAAGACAGGAGCTAGAATCTTCCACGGAAAAGTGATGTCAGAGGATGCGCTTCCTGTCAGCTGCGACAACTCAGGTAGGGCCCCCCCAAGCTCCCGCAGAATGGAGGGGTACAGTCTAGGGAAGCAGAGGAGTCATGGCTCTGAGCGGCGAAAGGGAGGCTGAGGGGGAAGTAAGCTCGGATTTGAGTGCCGCTTTCCACATAGCAGGGGCCAGAGCCAAAGCAGGCACAGACTTTGGGGGTCCACCAGCTTTCACACATGTGCCAAGGCAGCCAGGGATCCCGAGGTTGGGGGTGGTGCTGTGCCTTACAGGAGGAGAGGAGAGGGAACCCAGCCACAAGGGGGGGGAGGAACATTTATATGATAATCGTGGGCTTTTATTGGCCCCGGCAAATCATGCCAACGAAACGCTGGGAACATCATGTAAAATTGTAAAATACCTTTATTACTGTATTCAAACCATTCCCGCAGTTAGGCGGAATCTTCTCTCCTAACCTAGAATTACACAAATGAGAGATATATTACATCCGTGTAATACATAAAACACCTCAACTAAAAAAAAAAAAGCCCACCCTTTTATTAAAAATGTAAATTAAGCCTTTTCGGAGATGTTCTGCAACACGCCCACGGCTTTCCGTTCATCTCCACCCCTTTTTGTCAAGATGGGTCTGGGTTTTCTGTCTCTTCTATTTTTTCTTCGGCATTCCATCCCTCTCCGCCCCAGAGTTTCCAGAGAGAGAGAGAGAGAACCTCGCTGTGGCTTAAAACAAGCTCTTGGCTTCAGTGAGCACTGGCTCTGCCCTTGCCTGGCACTGCGGGCCTCCACATGGGCCGGGTGGGTGGGCAGGCAGTGGGGAGGGTGCAGTCTCCCCTGCCCCCATTGCCCACCTGCTGTGGGGCCAGCCGTGCTCTTCCTGGAGCAGTTCTTTGCCCTGCTAGCTAATGTTACCTGAGTCACCTTCGAGGAGCCAATGGAGGCCAGCTTGCCTCCCCAGCCCTTCATCCCCTGGCGATGGGTGGGGTGGGACCTGGGGCACAGAGACCCCCCTCCCTCCTGTGCCTTCCGCATCTTCACATCCTGGAGCCCAGATTTCCACTCTTGGATTTTTCACAGGTTAAATATAGCATCGGTTTATTAGAATCCAAAGTCCTGCATCTAACAGATTAAACTGACAACACTTCCATCACCACCAGGGCCCATGTGGCTTGAAGGGAGATGGGATGGGATCTGCAAGCAATGGGGGAAGCCCCCCTCTCCATGGTTTGGGAGAAGAACTTCTTGTTCTGCCCATCCCACTCCCAGTATTATCTTTAGGGCTTTTCACAACTGGGGCCCGGGGAGGGTTGTGGGGACGGAAACAGATTCATGGTCAAAGTTGGTAGCAGCTGTTGGCTGGTACTTGATGCTTTGGGCTCACGGCCAGGAAAGGACTGTTTCAATGTAAGTGGGGTACAGACATCAGATTCACCTCCAAGGACACAAGAACAGTGAAATACTAGCTATGAAAGCAAACTGATCTAAAATCATGCAGCAGTAAGATGTAATTTGTGGCAGGGACCCTTAACTCACCTGGAAATTCAGGGCTCTTTCCTCCTGAGGTCACCAGATCTGTGCCTAACTAAAGAGAGGGCCACCACTTGGATGAGCTCTCCCCAACCCCTCCACATCATCTCTTGCCCCACCACAGCTGGGAGTTGCCCTAATTTCCCTGAGATCAAACAGGACCAAGTCGCCATTCACATCTGCTGTAGTTGGGCACAGGTTGCATGGTTGGTGTTAACAGAGGGTCAGATTTCCCCAGGGACAGGGGAGGGGAGGGAACGTTGTGAAGTGAGGGAGGTTTCCATCCCAGGTGTATCGGTGACCCTGGCCTCACCCCACCCAGCCTGGGCTGGTTGCAGTCCTACTGTATATCTTGTAGCCATCACATTTAGGCAGTATCTTAAAATAACATTGGTGATAAATGTGCAATTTAGCTAATTTATGGTGCTGTGATTCGCTCAGGGCTACATGCAAGATGAAAATCTTAAATGGAGCTTGAACAGTTCACTTCGCAACAAGAAATCAATATGCCACATCTTAGCTATTGGCTGCAGTCAACATTTAGCAGAAATATCAGTGATGTATCTTTAAGTTTTAGGCAGCAAGGATTCTATAATTAACCAAAATCTTACATGTGCGTTAGAGAGGGTTGGTTATGATGAGGGCCTGCTCTCCCTGGCATCTCCGTTCCCACTTCCATGCTGCAGAAAGAAAAAGCAAATGCATCAGGAACTCTTTGACAGGCGTTTGTCCTCCAGGTGCCAGGGCTCAGGTGGAACCTGCTGTCCCAGGAGGCCTGTCCAGGACAGCAGTCCCATATGCCTGAATGAGTGCTTCTGTCAAGTTCGCGTCCCTCTGACCAGGTGGACTTCAGTGCCCCAGTGCCTGCTCACTCTCAGTTCCACAGACTGACTGAGAACATACGGAGGGAAAAAGGGGCCTCCGGCCATCCTTACTGGGAGCCGAAATCTGGAAGGTGGAAGCTGGGGGTGCTAAAGGCATGGGAAGCCCTGAGCAAATCCAGTGTAGAAACAATTTCCAAGTCATCTAATACAGAAATAAATAAATAAAATGATTCTGCTCTTTTTTTTTTAAAGATTCATCTATGCGGTTCTTTTGAGATTGGAAAATTGCAATCACATTTTATTCTGTTGACTATTTAGCACGAAAATAATACACGAATTATCGGAAGCAATCATGAAAGAGAAAACATACTGGCCCAACACCATTCTTTAATAATAAATACTTTAACTTTAAAATAATAGCTATTATCCTCTTCCGCTAATGGAGAAATTACCATTTTTACTCTACCAGATATGCTTTTGGTAATAGAAACGCTAACCTCTTCTCTCCCTGGGGATTTATTAGCGAACACGGGTAATTTTTGGCAAAGGAAACCTGGAACTGTGTTCCCCGTGGGACCCCTGCGCTGGTTGATGCCTTTCAGCCTCTAGCTAACCTTGGGGATACGGGAGAAGACAAGGCAGGTGGCTGCTGCTCCCACGCAATGCCACGGTGTGCCAGCCTTGGTGAACATGCTGTAGTTAGCCGCCTGGACTCTGTCTCTTAGCACAAGGCTCCTGGGAAACAAAGCTGTCTGAGACAGCGCCGCCTTGTCCATGCGCACTGCAACAGCGGCTGCCTGGCTGCCCAGGGCACGGTTGGTTCTCAGTATCAGTGCAGAGCTGCAATCAAACACGGGTTTTGTTTCAGGCAGTTGTGGGCAGTTGTGTCTGCTCCTCATACCCCACTGAATTTCCCACAAGCCAGAGGGAGATGCTGTTTGGCTCACAGGTGTCATTTTTCCTATCCCCAAAGTTTGCACAGGCGGTGCCCCCTATGAGGACCAAGGAGCCCTGCAGCCAAGCCATCAGTCCCCAAGCGCCCCTCAAATCTGTGACCATATTCCTTGCCTCGCCAAGACACTGCCTTGCCTGATGGCCTAGTGTGGCTTCAGATTCAAGAAGAACAACTCGGTCGGGCTCCAGCTTGGGACCTGAAAAGTGGCTTAAAGTAGGCAGCTTGGGGAAGACTGTGCAGTGTTGGGGTGTCTGAGTCCCCATGCTTGTTCCAAGGATGCGAGGAAGGCTTTCCTTCCACCTTTGCACCATGCCGCGTACTAATACATTCTTAATAAATCGCTGCTGATGGGAATGAAGAGAAGCGAGGTGACCCCTCTGCAGAGATGAGCAGCCACAGTGAGTGAACTCCGTCACTAACTCAGACTTCAGGGTGTACCCTTCCTTCCTGCCTAACCTGTGTTATCCAGAACACAGGGCAAGTGGAGGCTAGCCAGCTAGCAAGGGGTTCCCTAGTCAAATGTAAATGAAAGTTGAGCTCCGCAGCCCTGCTGGCTGCAGCAGTTAAGCTCTGCAGCCACACACAGGTGGTCACAGTCACCCTGCTGGACCGTGTAGAGAGACTGCCATCATCACAGCAGAGTGCCCAGGTGTTTGTGATTCAGGGGTGTCTCTCAGAATCCCAATTTTGCCAGCATTCTTACCCCAATCCAAGCTGGGGACACTGCGTCCTTCACCTTAGGCAGAGAGTTCTAAAGTGTGGAAAATTGCTGATCCTCCCCCCGCCCACCAAAGGATGCAAGTGTTGTCTAGACTACAATGCTCCAAGAGCCGATGCCTGTGGCCGTGACCTTGCCATGCCCTTGGCCAGGGTCAGTCCAGCAGTCCCCAGACTGCTCTCTTTTCCTAAGGACCCAAAGGCCCCTCTCGAGTTCCCGCCTCCTGCCCCTAACATGTGGGCCCAGGGTGTGGCCTGCACCACACCCCTGGGGACCCAGACCCTCTGTTTCTTTTGGCACAGCTCCACACAGCCATGGAGCGGCCATCCTAGTCTCTTTCATGAAATTAGAATACATCAATGGAACTTTGAAAATGGACTTCTTAGATTGGGGGGGAGGGGGTTTGCACTATAAAAATGATCGTGTGTAACATTTTACTCCCATTTTTCTCCCGCCCCCCCCCCCGTCCGCACGGCAGGATTCCAGGGACACATTTATGACCATCATAATTGTGACTTAGAGATCTCCCCAGCCAAGTGAAATGAAATTACGAGAAACTGAAATCTGTTTTAATTGGAGCATTTATGAAAAAAGAAGAAGAAAGAAAAAAAAAACCCCTCAGACTTGCTGCATTTTCCTTTTATGTGATTCTCTAGTTCATAGCCACACCTGTGTCTGGAAACGGGGTTGGGACAACTTGGGCCAACAGAGTCAGGGGAGAGGAGGGAGGATGGGATAGGTGTGTCAGGAAGGAGTCGGCTTCTTAGCTTAAAAAAAAAAAAAGATGGAGGTGCCGTAGCTGGAGTTCCGCCTCAGTGACCATGAACCAAGTCGGCAGAAGCTGAAGGACTGGCTCCTGAAAGCCTCATCAGGGCTTGTCATCGCTCTAATGAATATCATTTAAATTGCTTTGTATATTGGTGGAGTTTGGATGTCGATTTAATTTGTGCATGTGTTTGAGTTCTTCTGCTTGGCTAGGCTAACAGAGAAGCAGCCGCCTAATGAAAACTGAGTTGGTGACAGTGTGATGCGCTCCAGCCCAGTCACATGGCTTTGAAGGGTTGCCGTGACAGCCTTCCAAAAGTGGGAGATGCGGCTGAGGAGAGGAAGACGCGGCGCAACGGCAGTGATGAGGCCCGTGGTGTGTGGGGTTGCACAGGTGGGCTCTGGCCTCTCAGTTCAGAGACGGTGCCTCTTGGGTGCCTGGGGTCTGGGGGGGGTTCTTCCACTTGGATGGAGTTGCTGGGGTGCCTTGTGGTTAAGGTGAGACTGAGCCTGCGCCTCCAGCAAGAGAGGTGGTCCAGGAGCGCAGCTGAGCAAGCCGCTTTCTCCTCTTCCGCAGCGCTATCTCCATCCCAAGCGGTGAGGTCACCGTGTCCTTCCCACAGGACTCCAGTTCTGCTCTCCTGATTTGGTCACTCACCCAGTTTCTTGTGTCTCCCCAGTCTACCAAGGAGCGGCCCAGGCTGGTGTTTAGCGGGGCCCATTGACAGATGAGCTCCAGGGTGCTCGGGCTTCCCTAGATGGGTTCATGAGACCAGCCACGCCTTCTGTCAGCCAGGAGGGTTAACTGCATCGAGCTGAGGAGCCCCGCCCACCAGGGAGGAGTTGATGCTGTGGTTCTTGTGTTGCTGGCAGAAACCAAGCCTTGGCTCTGATGGGGCTTCAGTCACATCATGGGATCCCTGACACCTCCAGATTCTCCTGGGGGTAGTGCCGGGATGGTGCGTGGGGAGAAGCCTGTCTGTCTTCTGGCGCCCTTTCTGGAAGTCTGCAAAAGTCACATAGCACTGTGAGGCCTCCAGGCTGCCTTCTCCGAGTTCCCATTGCGACAGTTCTTGTCAATATTCACATGGTCAACAATGATAGCCGGCACTGGGAGGAATGATCACTGGGACAGATGCTGTGCTCCGGGGTGCTGCTGTTCCCTTTCCTTCCAAACATCCTGCCCCCGCCCGCTCTCCACTCACGGCACTGCATGACAAAGCCAGACGACACAGGTGGATGGCTGGGAGGGCGGCGGCTCCATCCTCGGCGGAGTCACGGGGCCCTCTGTGTAGGATGGAGTGGGTCAGCAGAAGGCATTGCTGCAAAGGGGGTGGGGCCTGATGCCAGGGAGACTGCTCCAGATTGTTGGAGAAGAGGGAGCTATAGAATGCTTGGCTACTGCAGGTCATGTGCCAGCAGACTGGTGTTCTGGACAGACGGGGGGCCCGTGGGACATTGTGTCCCTGAGTTGTGTGTGTGTGTGTGCGCGCATGCATGTGGTGTAGAGCCTGACAGGTCTCCTGGACCCTGCGCACCGCCCAGGTGAGGGCAAGTTGTCACCTGTGGAGATGAAAGAGCAGGTTTCTTTTACCTGTGCCCATTCCGGGACAAGAAAGAAACTGCCCTCCACTGGGTCTGGATGCCAGCTGGAGAGGGGAACACACAGACACAGAGTTAAAAGTTATGAATAAATGCCAACGCACAAAGGATGAGACTAGGCAGAAATCAGAGTGAAGCTACTGTGTGCAAATCCTAACCCTGGATGGGGTCCAGCTGGGGTTGGCCGTTTGGTCAGGGAGAAGCTTGAGCTTGACCTTGAAGGATGGCTAGGGTCCAAGGTCGCAGGCAGGGCAAGTGGCAGGGGACAGTGCTCTCCCCAGCCACCCAATGGCTGGCAATCTTGCTGTTTTTCTGGCTGTGCTTTGACGTGGGAAGACCATGACGTGCCTGGCCCATGTTCGTGTGCCAGTTGCAATGTCTGAGACAAAATACCATGTGCCAGTCCTGTTAGCGGGGTCCCTCACATGGTGTGTTCTAAGATTTGATCCCATAGCTTCTTCTTTTTCTTAAGATTTAATTTTTTGATTTGAAAGGCAAAGTTTGAGAGGGAGAGATCTTTCCTCTGCTGGTTCTCTCCCCAGATGCTGCAATCGCCAGAGCTGAGCTGATCCAACGCTAGGAGTCAGGAGCTTCCTCCTGGACTCCTACATGGGTGCAGGGGCCATCGTCTGCTGTCTTTCTAGCTGCACTGGGCATGGAGCAGGGATCTGGTGTGATGGTTCAACAGCTAAACCCTCATATTGCAAGTGCCAGGATCCCCTATAGCACTGGTTTGTGTCCCGGCTGCTCCAATTCCCATCCAGCTCTCTGCTTATTGCTTGGGAAAGAATTAGAGGATGGCCTAAATCCTTGGGACCCTGCACCTGTGTGGGAGGCCCAGAAGAAGCTCCTAGCTCCTGGCTTCGAATCGGCTCAGTTCCAGCTGCTGTGGCCACTTGGGGAGTGAACCAGCAGATGGAAGATTTTTGTCTCTATTTCTCTCTAAAACTCTGGTCTGCTCTCCGATAAAGATAAATAATAAATCTTTTAAAAAAAAGCATGAAGTGAGATGCGAATTGGAGCATCCAGGACCCAAGCATGTGCAGATATGTGATACTGGCACTGTCTAGAGCAGTTTAATTCACAGCACCACAGCAATGGCCAGGATGCTGTAGCTCCCTGACTGTTTGGAAGTGTGGACCCCTTTCTCAGGACAGAGTACCCGTGAGCACCTTTGTGTGGTTGCTCATGGATAGACTGTGGGGTGTGATGGGGGCTACTCTAAAGTCCCCTTCCAGGCCTGTGCGCTGGGTCCCAGTCAGCCTCAGTGCTCCCTGCTGTCTCCCAGGAGAGCCCTCCCAGTGCAAGGCCTGGTGGCCCCAGAGGTGATCCTCACAATACTGCCAGGAGGGATCCCTCAGGACCTCAGCACCCAGAGGGATCTGGGCTCATGTTGCTGAGGTCTGGGAAGAGGAAGTGGCTTAGGGCTCAGCTGCATCTGGGTGCTCTGTGACTTCCCCAGGAAATCCTACCCCTTTGCCTTCTCATCTCTGCTTCAGCTACAGGTGGTCTTTCCTTAGAGGGGCAAACCTTTTTCTATTCATTATTTCAAGGGAAAAGAGCTTTTGTTCACAACCTGGTCCAGGATTTAACTGGCCCAACTGCATCCTGTCCATATTCCTGGGCCAAACCACTGTGATTCTGATCAGAGCAGCCCAGCCTACTTCTTCCCAGTAACAAGGCAGCAGGCCTCTCTCTGCACATGGGTGACACATAGGGTTTCATTCTGGGCTGTGCCTCCTGGGTGATGTTTGGCCTCAGCTCATCGAAAGAGAGGGTAGACCTCTCCTTGGTTTTCTGGGGCCACTGGGGAGACCAGGCTGTGAGATTCCCATAGACCTCCACAGAATCCTTGATGGGGTGGGCGTGTCTCTAACAAATTGGACCACAGTCTGCTGAGGTGGGCAGTGGGAACCCTCTGGCCACTCCCTGCTTATAGTCTTGCTGTTGATCCAAACCTGAAAGCCAGAATGGGCCTCTCCACCTGAAGGCTGTAGGAATTTGGTGTCCTGACTTCTCAGACCCCAACATAGTTGCAGACCAGCACTTAGAGAGGAACCTGCTGGGACTGGAGTGGTGGCAGGCAGGCTAAGCCTCTGCCTGTGACAACAGAATCCCATGTGACTAACAGTTCCATCTTAGCTGGTTCATGTCTGATCCAGCTCCCTACACCCACGTGGGGGACCCAGAAGAATTTCCTGGCTCCCAGCTTCAGACAAGCCCAACTCCGGCCATTGCAGCCCATTTGGAGAACCATTTGGAAGATTCTGTCTCTCCTTCTCTGTAACTCTCCCTTTCCAATAATAATAAATAAATCTATTATTTTTTTAAGGCTCCTTCAACCCTCAGCTCCTCTGGCACCCAACTCACTCAGAGAATCTTCACCTATCCCAGGTGATAAAACGTGGCCTGTAGGCGAAACACAACCTGTGGGTTTGCTTGATTTGATCCATTCTGCTTCACACAGCAGCACCAGCAAAGCTTCCATTCAATGCCAGACCTTGGAAATGGAGAGATTTGGGACAGGGGGCACATTTCTGCGGTAGCCGGTGGCCGGTGCTGAGCCCATCCTACTTGGACCACCTGCCCTCAGGTGGGCCTCCATCCCTTCCATTTGTTGTTTGTCTCGGAGGTTGGGCTCCTTCGGGAGTGCGTGCAGAGAGGAGGACGTGGGTGCAGGTGGTTCCTCTGAGGTCTCCGGTCAGAGGGCAGAGGGTGATGGGAAAGGATGTATGAAGGTTGCCACCAAGGGCAGCTGGGATCTGAAGTCCTGGAAGCCCGTGAGAATGGTGCTGGGGCATCTGGGAGCGGCCCCCTCCCGGGTTAAAGCAGAGAAGCTGCTCCTTCTGGCACTGGCTGAAGGCTGCCTTTCCTTGCACGGGCAGAACGTGTTCCCACTGAGATGGGACATGTTGCAGGATGCCGAGAGAGACCAAGAAGAGGCACCTGCTGTGCTGCTGGACCACACATGGTCGCATCAGCTCTAGGCTCTCCCTGGGCGTTTGCCCCAGCAGGAAAGAGCCCAGCCTGGAGGAGTGACTGGCTTGAGGTAATGCTCAGGTCCGGAGCGTCCTTCCTACCCTGCAACTGGAGCCCCTGCATGCCTCACTCATTCGGTTTATCTTATTTAGTTATTTAATTATTTACTTATTTATGTTTTTATTACCCTTCTCGTTGCAGAGATAACGTAGGGCTTTGGCACAGCTCATTAATTCCATCATTGCTGGCTAAAAGCAGGAGATGGGCGGAGGGGAAAACCTATTCGCAGGAACTCGGCAGCTGGCTGCAGGGCCCCACTTCCAGACCTCTCTCTCCCTCTCAACCCCTGTGCAACATGACGCCATAAAGGAAGTGGCTCCACACACAGGAAGTCCCTCCCACAGGAAGTTCCTCACCTGGCACAGAGCATGTCTCACTTTGGCCAGCAGCGTGAACCATCCCAGCCAAGGGAGAGAGTGGGCGTTGAAGGCAGGGGTCGGCCACACTGCTCCAGGCTGGGAAAGTGCTGGTGTCTGAGGGCGGCCGTGGCCAGTGGGTCACAGGCTGGTCTGCAGCATTTCCTCTTCTGGCAACTTCCACCGTGCACCCACACTCCTAGCTCCGTGCGTTGTGTGGGCACTGATACCTCCTCTTTCTCCATGAAAACACCCCGAAGGTCAGAATCCACGGGGATCGTACCAGACTCAAATGAGCGTAAGGGCCGTGAGAACTTGGGGCTGAAGTTTCCGGTCCCTGTCTCCTCACGCCCTCCTTCGCCATTGTGACTGTCCTGTCCAGCTCGGCGGGCCCCACATGTCGGTACCAGGGCTGCCATCCGCTAGTCCCAAGGGCTGGAAAAGGGGGCTCTGAGGGGTTAAACTCCATTTGGGTGTTCCCTCCCAAGGCCCTGCCTGGCAGCCTCTCCCAACACCCACACGTCCGCAGCCCAGCTGCTCTGTCCATCAGCCCTTGTCCGAGTTAACTATTCATTTTACGTATTTTAATTTGGGCAGAACATTTATTTGGCTTAAATTTCCTTTTCGGGGGTTGGAATGTGCCTTCCCCCCACACACATACACAGGCTGAGATAGTCTGCTCATATTTCGTCAGAAGGAGTTTAGTTTACAAAGATAGTAACCGAGCTATTAAAACCAACAACCCCTTTTAAAGCAAACAGACCATTAAAATATAGGAACAGTTTATGGCATAAATAAAATTGAAGATATAGATTATTTAAAGATAAGATTTTTCAAGAAACAGGGATAGAAAAAAACATTTAACTAATCCCCCCCACATACACACATGCACGTATGCGTGCGCACGCGCACACACACACACACACACACACACAGACACACATTTTACAGAGCGAACTTCGAAATGCAAATGAGAAACAAAAGCACAGAACTACATTTAAAAACCTATCTGACTAGTAAAGACATCCGAGGAAGGCTTGACTTTTCCTTCCTGATCTGCTGGGGGTGGGGTAGGGAGGAACTATTTGAATTCATAAATGACAGAATTTACCCAGCTCGTAAAAGCTACATCATGGAAAAAAGAAGCAAGACATTTGCTTCTAGATCATTCTCTCGCGCTGACTGACAGATACAATAATTTCGTCCATTAGTCCGATCCATTGTCTTCCTGCAGCACAGAAGTACTGTACCACGGAGGTAGATTTCCACTGCTATGCATATTTTAAGGGTTATTTGGCAACACGAGTAAAGCTAAAAGTAGCCTCTTAATCTAATTAATTGACATTTCTGAATCTTGCTTTCACAACAACACATGGTTTTATGTTCTGGGTTTTAGCACTTGTCAAGCTTTTTTGGAGAATGTTTTGGTCAGAATGACAAGATAATTTGTGACTGAGGCTCCAAGCTAGAGAAGTGTTTAAGGCTATAATGATTTATTATCATCACAGAATAACAAAATTTACAAAGTGTTTCATCAGAAATTTTGAAATAAGTTTGCCACCATAGACGAAGCCCGGAGCTGGAGGTAGGCCGGGGGTAGGAGACAAGGGAGGGTGAGCTTTTGTATACAAACTGAGCCGTGATGGATTTGTTAAAATTTCTCTATTAAATTTATCTCCGCGCGTTCCCGGGGAGAGAAACCACAGAGCACTTGAGGGGGACGGGAGGTGATAACAGGAGAACGGGGGAGAGAGAAGGGGAATTCAGAGCTCGCCCCCGGCTTTTGTGAACAGGAAATCCGAGTCCCCAGCTCCTCTCCTAACATATATGTGGCTGCAGTCAGCGATGAAATATCTACATTTTGGCACCGGTCAGAGTGAAAGTAGTGGCACTATCTATAGAAACTTTGAGATGGAGAACACTTGGAGTATGCTACTGAAAATGCAAGAAACACATTTCTCAAAGGATGAAATGATATCGCTGAGTGACAGGAAATTAACATGCTGACATTTGCAGACTCTCAGAGCCTTGCCACGAAAAGCAGCAACACGCCACGGCGAGGTTGGAGTCCTTCGTCTCTCCCCTGGGAGAGAGAGGCAGCCCCACCCTCCAAGGCCACCCTCGCAGGCTTGGAGGCACTCCCTCCTCTCCATGGGGAAATGCTGGCTTGGGACTTTTGTGTTTGGGGACTTGGTGAGAGAATGCCACTCTGTTCCCCAGTGTGTCATCACAGGCATGGGCAAAGGGCGCACAGATTCACGTGTGTCAATTTCCAAATCTCCACGGACCTTCTGCCCACACAATGCAGGGCGCCAGCAGGGTTCTGGGGCACCCTGAGTCTGTGTGCCTGGCGTGGGTGGGAGGACGGGGGGCATAGGGAGGAAGAATGTCACTTTCCAGGTTGTTCCTGGCCCCCTGCCTTTGAAGTAAGCCCTCTGCTGTGGGAGCTGGCACGGGGTTCGGCACACACAAGCTGCTGAATCTAGAAAACTATTACACTAATGAAAACAAAAAGGGCTAAATTACTGAAAAGTACCCCGGAAATGAGCCGATTTCCCCAACACTTTGACACTGGAGCTCACGGCCTCTGTGACAAGGGCTGACTTCAGGGACAAGAAGCTGATTCCTGTTTTTATTAATTTAAAATTTTTTTTTTAAATTTTACTTGAAAGGCAGATTTTACAGAGAGAGAGAGAAGGGGAGATAAAGGTCCTCCACCCACTGCCTCACTCCCCAAATGGCTGCAACAGCCGCAGCTGAGTTGATTCAAAGCCAGGAGCCCTGAGCTGCTTCTGTGGCTCCCACATAAGCTGGATTGGAAGTGGAACAACCTTGGAACATGCATACGGAGGATTATCCTGTTATGCCACTGCACTCGCCCCAAGGTGGACTTTGATCCTGAGTGCTCTTTTCCAAGTGAATTCCTTCCCTTGGAGGTGTCCTTGGTCTCAAAGCCTAGCCTATACCCAATGCATAGAACGAGTTCTGCCCCAGTGTGCCTTGCCTGCCTTCTGATGAGCCACTTACTACTCCTGTAGAAAAAACTGCCAGGAAATAAGCACATGTTTGGGAATGCTTTTCCCAGAGAACATCCTATGGGCCAGAGTTTTTCTCAGCACTGGCTGCAAAGGTGTGGCCCTCCGAGACCAGGCGGATGCTGGAACTGAGTTCCAAGCTCTCTGGATGTTTCTCAGCCCCAGACCCTCCTGCCCAGGTGGAGGATGGGTCAGTCATTGGCCAAACCCTTAGACAGTGTCATCTGACCAGATGTGTTAGGTAGAGCACGCAGAGGAGCAGAGATGGAGCTGGTGAGTGTGAGAGTAACCCAGGTTCAGCTGGGGTGCAGCACGGAGCTGCCCAGGCTGGGAGGAGAGCCATCATCCCTGCCTTGAGTGCTGTGTGTAAGGACTGCCATCCAAGGCTTGAGGCTGTGGGCTGGGCAGTGAAACTGGGAGGGCTGTGCTGTGCTGGGTGGTGGTGTGCCCAAGCTCCATGCCTAGCTGCTGTACTGATGGTGAGAAAGCAACTCGGAAGAGATCCCCACTTCTGCCCACCTCCCTCCCACTAAGGGGCTGGTTCAATCCGCTGCCCAAGGGTATCTTTCTCCCATGGCCTGAGACAGAACACGCAACCCAGCCCTTGGATATGTGAGGGCTCCGGAGAGCTGCCATTCCTTGCTCCTGTCCAAGCTTGGCCCAGATGCTGCTGAGCACATGGCAATCCCCCAAGCTGGAAGTCCCGGGATTTCGAGAAAATGTGACTGTTGTTTAATCAGGCTTAGGTGAGCTTCTGTCCCTGGAGAGCATCCTCAGACGTCTGCTCTCCTGTGGTCCCAGGTCCATGTGTCTGGCAGGAGAGAGCTGTTTCCCAGACCCTGCCTGGCCAATTGGAGGATTTGTGAGCCCCGGGGCCGTGTCGCGGGCCAAGACTTGTTACGAGGTAACATAAGTTGAGAGTAACCTTTTAGCAGAACAGTTTGAGTTAAAATAAAGGGATTGAAAAAGAGTACAATGACCAAAAAAATCTATAAAAATGCAATTGCACTAATATAATTTTATCACTTATTTAAAAATTTAGTCGACCCAAAAGACTACCAAGTGTGAAATTAAGGAACAGCTCCTCTACTTTTATGGAAATCACTCTTCCTCACTTGTCTAATAGCCTGATTTTGTCAGATCATTTATTTCCATGGTTTTAAAATGAGCTTGACAGACAGAATTTTATAACACCACTTTACTGCAAATAAGAACATCATTTTCGCTTATTAAAACTGAAGCTTAGAGAAAGCATTAAAATTAACAGTTCACTCTGCTTTAACCTTTTGGAGTCTGCTGTGACTCTACAGCATGGGCTAAGTGTAAGGAAGGCAGAGGGGCCGGGAGTCCATGGAAGAAGAGGAGGGACAGAGCCTGGGTCCGGGTCCTGCTGGGATGCACAGAGGACTCCCACCCGGCTGGACATGGCCATGACCATGCCCAGAGGAATTGGCTCAATGGTGCAAGTTAGCAGCAGCCTCAACAAAGCAAGTCCAAGGGCCCCAGGGGGAAGCCGCAGCAGGTGCTGCTTTAAGCTGCAGTAGTGTCCACTGCTCCCTGGGGGACTCCACTGCCAGACCGCATCCTTCCTGCCTGTGTTCAGCAAGTGTTCATTTGTACATCTGTCACTGGTGAAGGGGTAGAAGATAAAACAGGGAAGCAGACCAAGTCCCTGACCTTGGCCTGCCTCTGGATGCGAGACCATCATCCAAGGAGCAACTGCACATGAGTGGAGCCTGGCACACTACGGAGCAGGTCCATGAGGGACAATTGGGAATTCCATCAAGGTGAGACTGGGGACTCCAGGCTGGGGTCACCAGGAGAGACTGTCATCCCTTGCCATGTTCTGTGTGGAAGGTTGGGTGAAAGATTTTTTCTGAACAGTAGAAAGCAGATTTGGATCTGCATTTCTGTACCTGTGTGTTTTGAGCACTCCTCCCTCGTGGCAGCTCTGAAGTGCCAGGCCTATTGACCCCTCTGGCAAGCAGCTGTCCACCTATGACTAAGAGGCCTGGCAACTGTCCTCCAGTTTCTCCCCAGAGGGCTGTTTCCAGGAGCCCTCCCACATTCCCAGGGTGGAAAACCTTCCTGAGGGGGCCCTAGACCCGTGCCTTCCCTTCCCAGTCCTCACCCCATCTGTGTTGCACTTCCCCAAATAGTTCCTTCCATTTGACTGCCTGGTTTATAGTTTGGGAAGATCTAGTCTAGGCAAAGGCCCCATGTGAGCCTGCTGGAACCAGTAGTGCACCAACTCACAGCCCCATCTTCTTACCCCAGTCCCATTGCCAGGAGGGATTGGCAATGGTGCCCAATGGCTTAGTGTAGCAGCCACTGGAGCAGGCCCAGCCCAGCCCATGGTCAGGTCCCTCACATCAGCCCTGGAGATGCATGTATGATGCTGCTGGGTGGCAGCTGCGCAGCTGGCACGGCCCATGCTCCCTGGAAGTCCTGAAGGCAGCCAGCGGGTAGCTACTGGGGCCAATGTGATCGGAGGCAGGGGCCCCTCTGGAGGCCCAGCTCACGAGGTCCTCTATGGTCCTGCGGGTGGAACACTGCCCCTGCAACAGAAGCCAGTTTCAGAACACACCCTGTGGTTGTCTCAGCAGCTGTCTCATGCCGCCCCCTGCTCTTCCTCATCCCTTTATATCCTGAATGTACTACAGGTTTCACACCCGCTCTGCCCCCTCTTTCTTAGCTCTACCTTCAGAGGAATGAAGGTGAGCCACCCAAGGGCGTGAGGCTCATTCGTTCATCCCTGAGCGGGTCAGGGCAGTCCTTCAGGGGGATCTAGACTAGGCTTCAGAACAAGCAGCATCCCACAAGCCTTCCTTCTCCCTTGTCACCCCCAAACACATCGTGCATTTTAGCCTTTCTGTGCCTCGGCTTATAGCATCTCTGCTGCTCACAAGGGATGTCCATCCACAGACCTCTGTGCTCCCTGGAAATCCCAGGCTCTACCAGGTGATGCTCCTTGAAGCCACCAACCCCACTCCTTGGAGCACTCCCAGCCCCAAAGACCACAGTCGCCACCCCGTTATCTTTTGACCCCTACCATCTGGGCTGTATGATTGTCGGGGCTGGACCAGACTGACAGGTGAGAGCGGCTTCCTCAGAACCAAGGTGCTGCTGGGTGAGCAGGTGCACTCCCTGTAACTACACTGAGGACCTGCTCCATGCCTGCCACACACTAGATAATGGAGAAATGATGCATGAATGGAAAATGAAGGAAGGTTTGGTAAAAAGTGAATGAACTGCTCTGTACCTGTTTGCTGTCTGTCACAGCCCTTGCACGCCCTCGGGATGCCCTCAGGCACAATCACTCACTCCCAGGCCCCCTGGGCAAACATCTGTCACTACTTTGTGTTACAAGCTGCTCACAAGGTGAGTCTCTGTGCTGGCTGAGGAGCACCTGGGGGCTAGATCTTTCTGTCTCCCAGGCACCTGGGAGGGGCCTGGCAGAAAAAATCGGTGTGGTGGAGTGGATGGCAGGTACATGGAAGATGTGCGTGGGCTGTATTGAGCTGGAAAGGATTCTTGGCCAAGCAGGCAGGACCTGAAAGCAAGGTTGTCCCATGGCAGGTTTGTGGGAGCCGGGCTCTGAGCTAATCCGTCTGCACGCCCAATCCCTTCCCATCCTGCAGCAATCCAAGGAGCAGAGCCAACTAGTACCTTATTTCAACAGAAGGGCCAGCGATACCCCAGGAACTGGACACTGAGGCTAAGGCTACATGCCAGTGGCCGTGGCGAATGGCTGCACACTGAGGGCTGAGTCTTCCCCATTCTGGAGCCACCACCCCACAATCAGGGCAATCCTTGCTCCTCCTATCCCATCACTCCCGGCCACCTTGTGCCCTGTTCACTGGTGCAGTGTCCTCTTTTCCCTGAGGTTGTGAATAAAAAATGTTCCCTTCTCTGTCCCCCTGTACTGTCCCCCAGTACTCAGCACAGGGCAGGTTCCTATATGAGCAACGACCTGGTTCCTTTAGGTGTAGAAGCTGGGTCCATGGATGCTCACCCCCAGGTTCTGAGGTGAGGGATGAATGCAGAATGTCCTTGTGTGTACCCCCTGCTGCCATTGCCCCCGGGACTGATAGTGACTATGGCCACACAGGTCGTGAGGGGCCTTGGGGACAGGTGGCAGTTCTGTAGTGTTTGAGTGTGGAGTGTTTTGCTCAGCAGTCAGTGGTGGGGACAATGATTGGCAAACAGGACCAGGTGTGATCCTGAAGGAGACGTAGTCCTGGGACCTTGGAAGACATGGACTTTGAGGATGACCCAGGTGTGCTGTGTCATGATGCATGATGGGAGGTTGGGGAATCAGGGTGGCTCCTTTGGTCAACTGAACCAAAGGCTCCAGAGCAGCCTTCTGCGTTTCCTGGTTTCCCTGTTTCCCACTGGAGAGCACCAAAGGCAGCTTAGAATGTTCTGGAACACGCCATTGGATTTTCCCATTGACAATCAACAGTTGAAACTTTCCCTCCTCCTATCAGCAGCATCTGAGGAACATGAGATACCCAAAAGCAGATTTTCTCCTTGTCTCTCAGATGGGACCTCCCAGACCTTCCCTGGTCAGGAGGAAGTAGGGCCAGTGTTCTCCATGTCTCATGGAAAATGACTTCCTGTCCCCACTCCTGCTAACTAACCACTGGGACTATTGAGACTGCAATGTGTTCCTGCTTCCTGTCCTCTCAGCACCCCTGGAAGGAGGGATTGGATCTGTGTGTCCTTTCTGCAGCCCTGGGAGGTGCACTAACCCCTTTGATGGGCAGAATCATGGGGCAGGTTGGAGTGCAGATGGATGCCACTGCCCAGGCAAATGATGCAGTGATGTGGGATAAAAACTAGAATGGCAGATCAGCTCTGGGATCTTACTTTATCTGGGAGAAGCATTTTCACAGGTATGAGTGCACAAGTCTTTAATTTTTAAAGTTTATTATATTTATTTGAGAGAAAGAGAGAGACAAAGAACTCCATCTATCGGCCCACTTGCCAAATGGGTACAATGGTTTGGGCTGGAGCCAGGAGCCAGGAGCCAGGATCAGGAATGGAACCCAGGTTCCCCAGGTGGGTGGCAGGAACATGATGACTTGGGATGTCACCACTGCCTCCTAAGGTGTGGATTAGCTGGAACCTGGAGTCAGGCACTCTGAAAGGACACGGGCATCTTAATTGGAGTCTTAACTTCCAGACTCAATGCCCTTCCCAAGTCAAGAGCCTTGAGATGACAAGATGCTTCTGGAATGATCTGTGTGAACCCTATATCCAGTGCCTATGTCCTTCTAAGAGACTCAAAGCAGAGAAGGCTGTGTGAAGACAGAGGCAGAGGTGGGAGGGACAGAGCTGGGAGCCAGCAATGGTACTGGTAGCCCCCTGCAGCTGCAGCATGCGGCCAGCACCACCGCCCTCACCCTCACCCTCGGCTCTCCATGGAGCCGCCATACTGCCCTCCACATTGCACATATCTGCGGCCATCCCAGTGGATTCACCCATGGTGGGTCTGCATTGTCCACAGAAACAACCTCCGCTAGGCTTGTTGCATGACGTCTGCTCAGGAGAGCAGATCGGGGCATGGAAATGAACCTGGGGCCTGAGAACAAGGAGTTTGTTCCCAAAACAAGGAGAATGCAGGCTCCAGGCAGACACGTTCCCCTCAATCTTCAGACTCCTGATTCTGTAGATGTGCAAGAATCAAAAAGGGCCTTCTAAGCTTGGGGTTCAGGTGAGGACCCGGCTGTTCTGGCCTATTCTGCAAGTTCCACAGGGTGTGATGTCTTCAGACACCTTTCCACTCTTTCAGAATCTTCCACCATATTGGTGGGAAAACAAGTTACGTCTACAACTGCCTGCAGCAAGGAGGAGTGCTGACCCATCCCTGTGGTCAGACATCAGACCTGCTCATAGGTACACACAGGTGACAGGGGCTCCAGTTGGTCTTCGCCCAGAAGGAAGGGGTCCTAGTGTGATGCCCAAGTTGACCAGGGCAGCCAGCCACTCCTCAGGTAACATTCACTGAGCAAGGCTTGAGGCTAAGCATATACCCATTGCAGGATATTATCATCACCCCCATTTCACAGATGGGATGATTGTATAGGTTCTAAACACAAACTGACACATTGGGTGTCTTCTGGACACCATAATTCAAAAGCCTGTCTTCCCTAAAATGGTGTTATTAGTAAAAAAAAAAAAGCTTAGCTTATTCCACTTATAATAGTAGATATTTCATATCTTTGGCTTATTATAATGCACTGTGCTAAACGTCCATTATTTAACTGTGCGCCGGGTGTAATCGTTCTTCAGGTACCAGGATGGTAGCCGTAATTTACATCCCATGTAAGGAAGGAGTCGGGATGCATCCTCCACCTTCACGGAGAGAGCTGACAGCAGGACAGAATGTAACTGTTCCAAAAAGCCACGCTTGATAGCTAATGGACGAGCAGGTGAGGATTAGAGCTGCAGAGGTGCACCAGCGCTGGAGAGAGGTAAACTAACAATTAGAGGCAGAATGTGTTCCGTTGGCTGTCAGGGAAGGATTTTGCAATGCGAAGGGGAGAAGGAGATTTAGACACACGGTCTGCTGCAGGTACACGGGGAGCCCGCATGGGAAGGAGTGCTTCAAGTTACTTCTTGTTTCCGGAAAGGTTTGGGTCTGCCCGCGTGCATCTACCTGGAGCATGTGCCATGTGCCTTACATGTGCAACTGGGGGCTCTCGGATTTTGAAGAACTCAGAGCTTCTCTCTGGGACACGAACTGCCTGGACTCCAGGGAGGGGAGCTGGTGGGATTTCCTTCTGGAAAACGAGTATTACAGTTCTCTGGATCATTGTTGCCAGTTTCTGATCCTCGAATGTTCTGGAATAGGGGACATGATCTGTTGTCCCCCATGGCGATATGAGGTGTTGGTCTGTTTCATCTAGGAGGGGCCCCAGGCCACGGAGAGCAGTGGTGGATCTCACAGAACGTGTTTCTGGGTCCTCCCTCCATCCTAACCATCAGGTACTCAGTCCTGGTGCCATGGACTGTGGGTCCCAGGGGAGACAGTTTAGGGGATTTGTACCTGTTCCCCTCCCCCAAAGAAAGGGTAAACTGCCTAAGGAACAGAACTTTACTGTGCCTCTATGTGTTCCGTATCTTTTTTGTATCAAGATCCCTGTGGGTTACCTGTGACAATAGACTTGCCTGCAGGAGATGACTTCAAAAATTTTGTGTGAGATGCAAATTAAAAGTTCATTTCTTCATCCAGGAAATTTTGGAGCTCATGCATTATAAAGGGTTTTTGAAAAGTTCATGGAAATATATGTATGAAATAATGTGCATGGGTTTCAAAAAAATTTTTTTACAGCCAGATACACTTCTATTTTAAATCCCTATTCCCGAGAATGAACTTTCTGAAGTGTGTGTGTGTGTGTGTGTGTGTGTGTGTGTGTGTGTAGTTTGAAAACCACTACCCAGTGGCCAAGGGCCCACTCGGCTGACCTCTGCAGATGGGGGAACCTGTGGGCTTGCTCCCTAGTGCCCACAGAAGCCTGGAATTGGCTTAACTTTATTTCTCAAAAATTCCAAAGCCAAATCCAACAGCCTGCTGAGGCCAATGAGCTGCAAGCGTTGGGTGGGGTATGCTGTGCCTCAACCTAAAAGGATGCCCAGCTCTCCCTATATCCTCAGAATGAAAGTGTAGTGTTTTTTTTTCCAGATATCTAGGATTGTAACTCCATTTGTCCACGAAAAATCCTTCTAATCAAACAGGACACAAATGGGGTCTCCACTGTGGAGCAGTGAGCGAAGTCACTTCTTGTGAACTGACATTCCATGGAAGTGCTGGTTCAACTCCTGCACAGTTCACCACTGATCCAGCTCCTTGCTAGTGCACCCGGGAAGGTGCTAGAAGATGGCCTGTGTGCTTAGGCCCCAGCTGCTAACACGAGAGACCTGCAATTGGAGATCTGGGATCCTGGCTCAACCCGCACCACGCCTGGCTGCTGTGATACTTTGGAGAATGGACTAGTAGGTGGAAGATCTCTCTCTCTCTCACACACACCATTTTTGCAGTTCTATCTTTAAAATAAACAAATAAGGTTTAAAAATAATAACAGGACACTGACTCGCTGTCAAGGAACTGAGGAATTCATCTTTGGGCCATCTTGCAGCAAAGGACTTGACGACTAATTCTGCCACCCTGTGAGCCATGCCGCTCCGTTATTCTGACACTGTGGGAAATCTTTTCATCCACCTGGCCTTCAGCCAGAATTTAGACTCAGATTTCCTTTAAGAGAGAGAGAGAGAGAGAGAGAGAGAGAGAGAGAGAGATGGCATCTGCCTACTGGCTCACACTCCAAATGCAAGTAATGGCTAGGACTGGGCAGTGCCGAAAGCAGGATCCAGGGACTCAATCCAGGTCCCTCATGATCCCTGGCTGGTGCCTTCCAGGGGCTGCATTGCAAGGAAAAGCACCCAGGTGCTCAGCTGGGGGATGCGGGTGTTTAAACGCTGCTGGGCCTCCATTCTGTGAGCCTGGTGTTAATGCAACTCCCCTAAAGTGTTTACTAGGCCCCTGACCTCCACTCCTAGGTGGAGCTGCAAATTGTTTTGCCTGCTTGCTCTGTGTGTGTGTGTGTGTGTGTGTGTGTGTGTGTGTGTGTGTTTGTGTCTTGGTATCTGTGATTTCTTTTTGCAATTTCAGGCTTACAGAAATGCACAAGCCTTCCCATATCACCTTCATCTGATTCTCCAGTTGTTAACATTCGGCCAATTTTCTTTTCTCTTCCCTCTTGTACCTGCAGACACTATAATTATGTGTATACACATAATTTAAAAATTATAAAATTACAATTTTAAAATAGATAAAATTACATTTTATAAGTTATATAAATATATAAAATGTATACTAAAATATTAAAATGAAATAAAATATGCAAATATATAAAATGTACAATATATAAAATTATATTTTATGAATTATAATGATAAATTATACACATTTAAAAATTATGTATACACAGATTTTAATTTTGAAGAACCGTTTGAGGATCAACTGCAAGACATCTTGCTTTTTTACCCTCAAATATGTCAGTGAGCATTTTCTAAAGACAGGGATGTCCACGTATATAAGCACAGGAATCGGAAACAAGCAAAACTCCAGGATGGGCATTTAGCACAGCCATTATGATGCCCCTCTGGATGCCCACATCCCACACTGGAGGGCTTGGGCTAGAGTTCCAGCTTCGCTCCCAGTTGTAGCTTTCTGTTCATGTAGACCCTGGGAGGCAGCGGATGATGGTTCAGGTAACTGAGTCCTGGTTCTTGTGGCCGTTTGGAGAGTGTACCAGCACATGAAGATCTCTTCTTGTCTCTTCCTCTCTTTCCACAACTCTGAGTTTCAAATAAAATGAAGCACTTCTCTTAAAAAGATAATATGCATTTTGCAGACGTTTGAACTTTGGTCTTTTTTCCGGGCTAGCGTGATGCAGTCGACACCCTTTCCCTGAGGCTGAGCAGCTGCAACAGGGAGTCACAGCTCAGCTCATCAGGCTTACTGCGCCATGAGAGGGGAATGCCTGACGTCCCCCAGTACACTGTGATGCTACTCAGAACATCTTAGATCAGGTGTACTAAACACATATTCAACCTACAATGGACCATGTTGGACATGACCCCACTGTCAGTAGAACAGCATCTGCCACCCTAAATCCTAACCCAACTCAACACCACTCTCTAGTTTCAAGATTCCCCTCAACAACAGTGAAAAAATTGTGATTATCTGCAGTGTGTTTAGTTGTTCTCTACTCATAAATAATTTTGTCAACTCCTTTGCTTTTGATTTTAATCATAAATGTAGTACACAAGCACCTTCTGATTGAGAATATATGTAAATGCAGATAAGATAGATCTGTCCCCGTGTTTTCCCACAGCCTCATATATAACCACTGTTACAAATGTCATGCAGACCTCTCTGGGCAGCTTTCTAGGCCTGTACATACTCATAGAAATTGGAATTGTGATATTTTAAATTTTCTTCATTTCTTTAATGGCTTATACCTTAACAACCTTCTATTGCAAAATGGAAACAACTGAATAGGTCCTGTATATTGACCAGGTGTGACCTCTGGTTCACTTTTTTATGACTCACCTCGTGACCTGAACTATAAGGGAACGGCAGGCATACGCGTGTTATCCCACTCAGCATGTCCACTCCATCGAATGCTGTGCAGTGCTTACAAACCAGGCACAACCATCTCACTGACAGGTATACGTACTCAGTCTCCTCTAGAGGAAATTACTTCTTTGAAAGAACAGAGAAACTGAGAGAGGGGCACAAAAGTACGTTGGGAGGAAGAGAGATGTAGAACAAGCATCTCGTGTCTGTAGGGTCACTCTGTAAATGCCCACAGCGGCCAGGGTTGTACGGTCACTCTGTAAATGCCCACAGCGGCCAGGGTTGAGCTGAAGTTAACACACCTGCACGAGGCAGTTCACGTGTGCAAGTGGCAGGGACTGAGACAGTGCAGGAACGATGTGCGTCCTTCCAAGGGGCGCATAGCAGGAAGTCGGAATCAGAAAGAGTCAGAACTTGAACGTACCCACTCCTATATGGGATGTGAGCATCCCAAACAGTGTTTTAACCTCCACACCAGGCAGCCACCCTAGCGGCTCCCTGGGTTCTGCACCACCTGCAATACACGTTGAGTGTGTGGGTGTCTTGAAGCATCAGACTTTGAGTGGAAAATCCATTTAAGCCTGTGTAGGGCAGGTGGTTTGCTGGAGCATGCGTGTTGTAGGGGGCATATTTCAGGTTCCAGGGTAGAGGAACGGTGCTTTGTCCTGTCCAGAGCTTGCAGCTGACAGCACTGTCGTGAGCTCCTGTTTAGGTCTCAGCTGCGTGCTATCACAACATTGAGAGAGGTCGCAACTGAGAAATCCTCCATAGTTGACTTTACGTTAATTTTGTTATGTTGTCATTCCTATACATACATTGCCAAGTAATATTCCTGAATGCAATGATTTAATAGCACCATGATTATTTTTATGGAATATCTATCTGAAAAATGGAATGGTAGCAAGTTTTTTTGACCTCTTGGTTAACAGGCCCATACCCCACAGGGCAATGCCTAGGTTCGATTCTGACTCCGGTCCCTGGTTCCTGTTTCCTGTTCATGTGGCAGTCAGGAGGCAGTGGTGATGCCTTAAGTGACTGTTGCCTATCACACATGTGGGAGACCTGGATTTTGAGTTCCTGACTCCCAAAGGTGGCCTGACCAGCCCTGGCTGTTGTGGCTACTTGGATGGTAAATTAGCAGATGGGATCTGTCTCTGTAGTCTGTCTTTCTGTCTGTCTCTTTGTGTGTTTGCGTTTAAATGTCTCTCCTTTTTTGGGAAACAAATTTTAAACTACATTTAAAGGCTGAGATGAAATCATTCATTTATTTCAGACACTTAATTCCTACTTTTCAATCCTACTGCGAAAAAGGGCTTGCCAAGGTGACAACCAGCAGTGCGAGCTGCTGTCCTGTGCACTTGTCACATCGGTACAGTGCATACAAAGAAACCAGAGTCACAAGGTTAGTAAGCTGCTAAGGTCACCAAGAGGAGATCCGGCTCCCGTTCCCGTAGCTCGAGGAATAGCACTCTGCTGCTTTGCCCCTCTCATCTAAACACCCTGACCTTGGCAAGGGAGGCGTGGAGTCCCTACGGTATCCTGCGTCAGAGGAACATGCGTCTGCTATTTGAGAGGACTCAGTCCCATGCAGGCTGCAGGGTAAGCACCGCTGGAACAGCTGTCTCCAGTGCTCACCTCACCCTGACCCAGGAAAGCTCAGGGCATCCTCTGATACAGGATAGGATGCCTGCTGGGAGGAGGGCGGTTCCATACCAGGGTGAGGGGATAGATGAGCAGAATGACTAAGGAGAATGCGCCACAGACTGGTTTCGATGATGTCTGTAGAGAGGTAATGGTATAATCATGGGCTGAGTTCACGGTATGAATTAGGAACTCACTAGGCTCAACGCATGGAAATGTGCTGGGATCAGACTTTGGAAGTTGGGGTTGTGGTCCCTCCTTGTGAGAAGAGTTCACAAGTGAAAAATACGAAGTAATGTGCTTCTCTTAGTTCATAGTAAACACACACCCACAGCTGTCTGCAGTGAGAGGAATGCTCTCACTTTCATTCCGGGCTGCACAGAAGTGGCTGTAGGTGTGCACTCGGCTAGATTAAGGAGTTTCTGGACTGGATGGTTACTTAGGGATGTGTCTGTCAACATGCTTCTGGAGCAGATTGACATGTGAGCAGGTGGGCTCTCAGGGTAGAGGGCTCCATCGAAGTAGCTGGAGGCTCAGCTAAGATAAAAAGACAGGGGACAGGCAAATCCGTTTTCCCTCTCCCTCCTCCAAGAGGGGTCTTCTTCTTTTCCTGTTCTTGGACAGCACACTCTAGGTCCTCTGGTCTTTGAACTCCAGGACTTACACCTACAGTCCTCCAGATTGGTTTTGGGCTGAGTTACACCATCAGCATCCCTGTTTCTGAGGCTGTTGAACTGAATCACACTGCTGGCTTCTCGAGGTGTTGGGCCTGTGGACGACCTGTTGAGGGACTTCTCAAGCTCCATGACCACATAAGTCCATTCTGCTTACAGACCATGTGTCCATCCACCTGTCCATCTATCCTTCACCTGTTTGTCTCATTAGGTTCATCTCTCAAGTACTGTCTCTGAAAGATGGAAATTTTAAGTGAAGATATGAAGACTGTACTTTGTGTGAGAGAACTGGGCTGTGTAAATAGAGAAAAGAAAACATGTCAAAATCACACCCTCAAAATTCTCTGGGACCCTAGAATGACTCATGCAGTTAGGTGTGTGGGGGGAATCAATTCAGGATCGTGGTCAAGGATGGATCACTTCAAATATGAGCATGTGCGCCCAGTGAGTCACACAGGTGGTTGGAAGATCTCAGTATCCCGCCAAACATTCTAATGACAAGAATAACCAGCCTGGCAGAGCTGACTCAGGAGGACAGACCTGGCTAGGTACATGTTTTAACAGGGAGTTCAGGTGATCCAAGAATGCTTGGAAAACAGAAGTTGGAAGATGCAGAAACTTTGGGCCAGAGCTTTTAAAATGGTGTTGAACAACAGAGCACCTGTTGTAAAATCATAAATTTTCCATCTGCAAGCCTGGGCTTGGGGCTTGGATTCTGCGTTTTCTACAGTCCCCCACATGACACTGATACTGGCTTTACCTACGTGTCATTGGAGTCCCAGAAGCAGAAGAGAATGAATACACCAGAATTTTGAGAAATGGTGAGTAAAAACAAATAGTATGAAAAACGTGACCTAAGATTAAAAAACAAAACAATAAACCAAAAATTCTTAAATCAATCCCAAATGAAATAAAGTAAACCAGTATCATCGGACCAAATTAGTGAACACTAATCAAATTAGTGAACATTAGCTTTGATGTTCAAAGCTAAGAGAATTCTGAAAACAATCATATTAAAAACATACATTACATCAAGGAAATAAAAGGTAAGAGTCTTTGTTGACTTTTTTTTTTTACAAAAGATTTATTTATTTTTATTGAAAAATCAAATATACAGAGAGGAGAAGAGACAGAGAGGAAGATCTTCTGTCCATTGATTCATTCTCTAAGCAGCCACAATGACCAGAGCTACGTTGATCCGAAGCCAGGAGTCTCCCACGTGGGTGCAGGATCCCAAGGCTTTAGGCCGTCCTTGACTGCTTTCGCAGGCCACAAGCAGGGAGCTGGATGGGAAGCGGGGATGCTGGGATTAGAGCTGGTGTCCATAACGGGTCCTGGTGTGTTCAAGGTGAAGACTTTAGCCACTAGGCTACCACGTTGGGCCCTGACTGTTGACATTTAAAATACTTGGGACTAAGATTCAGTTGCCCTAAAATTTGAACCTGAAAAAAAATCTGCTATTTTAGAGTTCTATATTTAAAATAGCCTCTTCTAAATGAAGATGAAATAAATATATTTTTAAACAAAAATTTGGGAAAAATATTTTTAAGAGAGTTGCATTACAATAAATGCTTTTAAAAGCTATTTAAGCTAAAAGGAATGATACAAAATGAAAATTTGAATTGTATTTGTGAAAAAAAGGAACAAAAGTTGGAAATATATAGATATAAAAGTCTATTGTGATTATTTATTGTAAGTAGAACTAATTTTTAAAATAAAAAACATTGTAAAGTGGAATTTAACATATATGAAAAAGTTAAAGTCACAAAGAGGACATAAGGAGGAAGATAAACGTATTCTTTGATAAGAATATTCTAGTTTTTAAAATTAGATTTATTGATTTTGAAAGTCAGCATTACAGACGGAAAGAGAGAGAGAGAAAGATAGATAGATAGAGAGAGAGAGAGAGAGATATCTTCCATTTGTTGTTTCACACCCCGGATGGCTACAGTGACTGCAACTGGGCAGACAGGAGTCAGGAAGGTCTTCCAGGTCTCCTGTGTAGGAGGCAGGAGCCCAAACACTTAGGCCATGTTCTGCTACTCTCCCCAGGGCATCATTGGATCCGTTGGCAGGAGGATTTGAAATGGAGCTCACATGAGATGCCAGCAGTGTAGGTGATGGCTTTGCCAGCTGTGCCACAATACCAGTCCCAAGAATACTTTCTTGTCAAACAAGAATTTAAAAATATCAAATGGCAACTTGGAAATGCCAAAAGGTATACTATGCATCCAAAATGTAGAATAAGTTGAAAGCGTGTTAGGGGTGGCTGTTTGGCCAGCTTGGATTTGACACTGGCTCCACTCTTGGCACTGATTTCCTGCTAATGCCAACCCAGGAAGGCAGCAGTGCTGTTCAAGTAGTTTGGTCCATGCTGCTCTGTGCAGGAAACCTGTAGGCCATCCTGGCTCTGGCCCTCTGGCTCTGAGCCAACCTTAGTTCCTGCCATGGCAGACGTTACAGAATGAACTAATCCAAGGGAACCATCTTTGAAAAGTAAGCCAGCCAACAACAACAAAAAAATCAAACACCTCTTAAAATAAAAAAAAAATACACATTAGCCCTGTGTCCCAGAAAAGTTTAAGAAGTGTAACAATAAGTTCATATACAAAATCCATAGCTAAAATATTTGATAAGTCTAAAAGAATACAGGAAATAAACAACCACATTTGAAAAAATAATGAAATAGATCACATCAAGCATAGATGTACCAAGCACCCAAAATAAGATTTTCCACTAAAATAGAAGAGCCACCGCTGTACTGGCTGCAGGAGACACTTTTTAAATACAAAACACTGGGAAGATTGACTGTAAACGCATAGAAACGACAAACATGAAAAGAAGCCTAAGAAAGTGGCCATAGAAAAGGCACGTTACAAGACAGATGTAAGAGATGAAGAGAAATACTATATAGTGTTTTGAAATCAAACTAACTAGCAAGATGGTATTCAAACATGTATACCCTTAACCATAGAGCATCAAAATTTACCGAGAAAATTTAACAGAAATTAAGCAATCTACAGTAAGGAATTTTAACACTGCTCTAACAGTTTAAGACAAACTTATGAAAAAGATTTAGAAGACCTAAACATGAATATTGGTAAGCTTCATATACTCAACATTTATCAAACTTCGCTCAGTGTGAGCAGATTTGTATTTTTTTCAAATTCAAGTGGAATAGTTACCAACTTAGTTCACACTCTGGGTCATAAGATGAGAGGAAATCAGTTTTGAAACACTGTCTTTAGATTAAAATAAATACAAATGAGATATTCAGAAAACCTCCAAATGTTTTGAAATAAAATAATTTTAAAGTAATTCATGAGCTGATATAAACAACAAAATAAAATAAGTGTTTCAATGTCAATGAAGATGAAAAATATATTTTAAACTTTGTGGAGTGCGGCTGAAGCAATAGTTGGTACAAAATTTATGGCTTTAAATGTTTATGTTAAAAAAGAAAAAGGCAACACACATGATTTAAGCTTCTGTTTTAGAGACATAGAAAAATTAAAATAAAAGGGACTCCTAGCAAGTGTAAGAAGAGATGAATAGGAGACATACAACTAGCAAAGCCAAAAGTCAATTCTTAGAAAAAATTAATCGTAGTCTTAAATCTAGCAGGAATGATGACTGGAAACAAGCATGCAAATGTTCAGCGTTGAAACACAAGCAGGACTTCCAACACACATTGTGCAGGACGACAGTGCCTGGTGGGCAGAATGTGCCTCCACACACATCCTAACGGCCCTAACAAGAGGAAGGAATCGCGATAAAAACACAGTAACAAACGTTTTGAACAACTTTATACCAATACCTTTAACGACTTAGATTAAATGGACAACTTCCTTTAAAAACATAGTTTTGTAAAGGTGAATCAAGTGTAAATATAAAACTTGAGTAGTTTTATACAGACCCAAAGAATCAACTTTTTGCTCGGCTTTCTTTCTTGTGCAGCAGTGTGTGTGTGTGTGTGTGTGTGTGTGTGTGTGTGTGTGCAATTCATCTCCACTTGCCTGTTTTCAGTTTTTGTTGCTTGTACTTTATGCATCAAATAAAAGAAAAGTCATTGGCCAGACTGAAGTCAAGGAACTCTCTTCCTGTGTCTTCTTCCAGTAGTTTGTAGCATTTCTGGTCCTATGTTTAAGTCTTTAATGCACGCAGGGTTTGTTTTTGGATATGCTGTAAGATAAGTGTTCAATTTTTACAAAGCAGAGGGGAAAAAAAAGGTACAAAAACAACCCAACAAACTAGATCCTTGACAAGGGTCTCAACCTGATGTGCATACCTGAAACAACTCAGCACCCAAAACATCCACATGTGAATGGCCAGCAGGTGAGTCCCAAGGTGCTGAACTTCACTGGGCATTAGGAAGTTGAAAATAGAACTCAAGATGAGCTAATGGCATACACTTAAGCATTACTAGAATGGTTATTATCAAATGATAAAAGATAAAGAAATGACAGTGATATGTGTAAATTTGTGCAAACATTGTGGAAACTATACAAAGTTTCTTCAAGAAAAATCAAAGCAGTACTAACAGAATCCAAGCAACCACTGCATTTCCCCAAAAATACATCTAAAGGAAAGGAAATCATACCTGTAAGAGATGATCTTCCCTTCAGTGTGCGTGGCATTGTTCACAGCAGCCAACGTGTGGGAACAGCTGGGGTGTCTGTGGGTCGGTGAATGGGGCCAGGAGGAAAAGGAAAATTGCTCTTGCACAGGGCAGGAGGAACACTTGCCACGTGCCAGCATAGGTGAAGGTGGAGGGCATCAGGCCTGCTGAAATAAACCAGGCACAGCCCAAGAATGTGTGATCTCACTTATCTGTGGAATCCTGAGAGGCTGAGCTCACAGGAGCAGAGAGCAGAACTGTAGTTAGGAGGGACTGGGGCAGAGGCAAGGGGCTGCGGTATCAGTACTTTGTTCTAGAAGAGCTAATGTACACCTTGGGGACCAGGGTGAATGATGCGGTGTGGTGTGCCGCACTTTGTAAACAGAGCTGCTGACCTGAAGTGTTCCTTCCCCTCCCCCCACACACAAAGAAAGAAAAAGTGGTAACTGTATGAAGCTATGGATATGCTAATTATTTGGATTTGGGCAATCATTCAATAATATATATCATATGTCAAAAAACCACCTTGATTATTTTAAACATACATGATTTCTATGTGTCAAGTGCATGGTTTTCCATAGTTTTGTTTATTGAATATATATATCTTCTGTAAAGCTGGAAAAAGTTTAAGTATGGAATACATTATTAAAAATTGTTCCATGTTGACTTCACCAATGAATGAGATCAACATTTACTAAAGCAATAGCAACATTTTTTCTAAAAAACAATGAAAGAGGGAGTGTTTCCTAACGTTTCATGAGTCTAGCCGACAAGTCGACAACACTGTTAGGAGGGAAGAAAATGACTCTTACAGACACACAAATCTCAAGGAAATATCAAGCTGGATTCTGTACTGTACAGTGAGGAGAATCCCAGGACTACCAAGCTATGTCAACACTGACAAATTGGACAATGTCACTTAACACATTACAGAATAAAGCAGAAAATTGCGCAATCATTTTAATAGCATCAGAAGAAGAATTTATGAAATCCCAATCTATTCACAACGGAAATCTGAGCATATTACAAATAAGAGGAAACCTTCTCAGACTGGGAATGTCTGCAGATCCTCCAGAAACTGTCCTTCTCAATGGTTGCAGACTGATAGCACCACTAAGAGCAAGATCAGGTTGAAACACTCCGTCTTGTTAGTTCTCTTCAATTGTGCCCAGGAGGTCCTAAGCAGCATCCCAAGGCCAAGCCAATAAATGACATAAATCAAGTGGCACAAATATTTAAAAGCGAGAAATCAAGCTGCATTGTGGCGTGATTGTATCGGGAATCACCACACCTAAAATGAACTTGGCAAAGTTGCGTCAGAGAACATAGGACAAACATACCAAGTAAATTACACTTCTATGTGAAAAAAAGCAATTAGCTAATAAAATTTAAAAGTACGGTAAAAGTAAATGTAATGAAAATATACAAGTTTTCTATATAGGAAACTTACTGAAAATATTACAGAAGACTGAATTAACTGAAAGACACACTCTGTTAATAGACTGGAAGACTAGTTTGAAGATAACTTTAGTTCCCAAATTGTGTTGCAGATTTAACAAAATCCCAGCCAGATTCTCATCAGGTTTTTTTCTTTGTGGAGATAAGCAAAATGATCCTAGTGCCACTTACCTGAAAGTGCATTTTAAAAAAAAAAAGCAGCATTGGAAGACTCAGTTCTCAAATTTCAACAGAGCTACAAGAAGCCGGCATTAGTAAGGAACAAATGTGAACCTCAGCTTTTACCTCAATCTTCTTAGCCATTAAGTTGAAATAGATCAGAGACGTGAATTCAAAGCCCAAAACTTTTAAACAATGAAAGACAATAAAGGGAGAAAATTTTGCAATGTAGGGGGTCTATAAATATTGCTAGAGACACATAGCAAATGAAAATTCCACCTCATCAAAATTAAAGCCTTCATCTTTTTTTTTTTTAAAGATTTATTCATTTTATTATAGCCAGATATACACAGAGGAGGAGAGACAGAGAGGAAGAGCTTCCATCCGATGATTCACTCCCCAAGTGAGCCACAACGGGCCGATGCTGCGCCGATCCGAAGCCGGGAACCTGGAACCTCCTCCAGGTCTCCCACGCGGGTGCAGTGTCCCAATACATTGGGCCGTCCTCAACTGCTTTCCCAGGCCACAAGCAGGGAGCTGGATGGGAAGTGGAGCTGCCGGGATTAGAACCGGTGCCCATATGGGATCCTGGGGCTTTCAAGGTGAGGACTTTAACCGCTAGGCCACGCCACCGGGCCCAAAGCCTTCATCTTTGAAATGACATGGACAAGCAAAGGAAGCACCAACAGATAGGCTGGGGCATCTCTTGTGCGCTGCACATATCTGACAACAACTTGAGTCCAGGTCGCTCAAAGTTCTCTCACAACTCAGTAAGAGAAGACAGGACCGATGCATCGTGTGTGATTTCCAAGAGAAGAAACAAGAAAACCCAGAGCGCATGAAATTAGTCCTAACCACGTTAATTATTGGGAAAATGCAAATTAGGATGAGTTACCCCCTTCATGTTCAAATGACTAGAATGATGACTAAGATGAAACAGGCTGGTGATCGCCAGTGTGGGCGTGAGAATGTTGGTACACTGACGGCGTGACTCAGCAGTCCCTCTCCTGTGTTTTCCCTCGTGAGGAAAGAGAACAAGCGTGCAGAAAAAGACTTGCCCAGGAGTGCTCATGGCAGAGCGTTAGTCATAATTGTTCAAATCTGGAATGAACCTGAATGTCTCCCAAGCAGAAAGGAAGGGATGGTGATGACACATTAATACGACCAAGTAGTACTCAGCCGTCAACAGGCACAGTGTGTGCACACATCAGTCACCCCTGTGCAGGAACCTTGCAGACCTCAGGGCAGATGAAAGAAACGAAACTGAAAAATGTGCGTTGGAAGGTTCGACTTATAGTACATTCTCAAACAAGTCAAATTGATCTGTACAGATGAATACCAGTCCAGTCCAATGAGCAGAGCCATTGTGGAGACACCCACATCCCTTTTCTGAATACTTAGTTTGAGTCTTGGCTCAGTCACTTCCAATACAGCTTCAAGATGATGAGTACACCAATAGACAGCAGTGATGATGATGTAAGTGCCTGTGCTCCTGCCACCAAGTGGGACGTCTGATCGAGTTCCAGGCTCCTGGCTTCAGCCCAGCCCAGCATGGTGGGGATGGCATTTGGAGAGTAATCCAGCCAATGTCACTTTGCCGTTTAAATAAGGAATAACTTAAAAACCTGAAACTTCTATGTCTGAGGTATTAGTCTTTCCAAGAGTTGTCTGTATGCCCCATGTTCATTGCATCACTGTCCACAGAGCTGTAACGGAGTCAACCTAGGCATCCTTGGGCGGAGGAGTGGATCAAGAGATTGTGATGTGCACAATGGAGTATGACTGAGCTACAAACAAGCATGAAATTGTGTTGCTTGCAACAGCATGGATGGAGGTCATCCAAGTGCAGGCAGACAAATGCCACAAGTTCTTGCTCATATGCGGAACTTGATAGAAGGGTAAATCCAAAACCAGAAAAAGGGCAACAAGAGGTAGGGGAGGTGGGAAAAAGATGGAATAGAGAGTGGCTGGGTAATGAATACCCAAATGCAGTCAGGTAGAAGGGACGACTACGGTGTAGTCTCTACTGCCCAAGAGGTGCTCCAAAGGCCCGACACAAGTAAAGGAAAATGAAGATACTGACTATCTGATGTGGTCCAACCACTTTGTCTGCAGGTGTGGAAATACTCCACTGTATTCCCAGAGAAATGTGCATTTATAGATGTAGGATCTAGTGTGCAAAAGAAAGGAAAAGTTAACAAGAAGCTGTGCCAGCTTTCAACAGGTGCAGTGGGGGGAAGGGCATAGATTGCTTTCACACAGCAAGAGAGAGCTTCCAGGGGTTGGGGGATTGAAATGCCCTGTCTTACTGAGTGTGACTCCATGGGTGTGCATGCGGTCAAAAGTCCTTGGCCTGGATGTTTGAAAAATGTGAGTGTTTTGTAACTTAAATGAAGTTATAAAACCCCAAGCTTCAGGATTCTCCTGAGCAGCCAGATGTGGACGTGTTGGACAGAAACCTGGCTCGCAAGCACAAGTGTAGCTGAGCGGGGCTGCCCCATCAGGATGAGGCCCCCTCTCCCCAGGTTCCTACCGGTTCCTTCCTTTCCTCGCATTTGTATTACCTGCCAATTCACTGCTTGTTGGTCTCTACTCTTCAAAAATGTTCACTTATTTGTTAATTCATTTCACAATTATTCATCCAGTGTAGCCCCAGATTTCTGATAGGACATTTAGTCTTTCTGAACTTCACCCCTTTATTTCAGCATCAGTTACAGAGAACCCACACGCAGACCCTGCCCCAAGCTTACAAGGCTCTAGCTCAGGGCCCAGGAAGGTCGGTGGCGGGGATGGTTGTCAGGGAAGGTCTCGATTCCCTTTGAATAAAGAAGAGAGGCCAAGGAGAAGGCAGAGCTTTGCTTTCTTGTGACAGTCACAGACTCCTGGGCCCTCTTTCCCCAAGCCCAACTCTGGGGTGCAAGGGCTGGTGATTGAGATGACATTATAGAAGCCCCAATCAGGGCCTATAAATCATGGCTTGGGGTTAAAGCAAAGTGGGGTTTTATAAAGCGGATCATTATTGTATGGCCTCTGCTGTGTAAATCAGTCAGTTGTAGCTAAAGTGTTGAGTGAATTCCCCTAAATCAAAACATTTTCTTGAGGAATTCCTGGGCACGACTTGCAAAGCTGCTGCAGGATCTGTGAGCTCTGATCGGAGTTATGCAAATCCATTGCCTCCCCTATAAAGCAGTTGAATGTTTTAACTAAATCTAATTCTTAAAATAATGATTTCTGAATCAAAACTTTGCTGGGAAGATTTACAGGCAAGTTTTATAAATCAGAGGCAAGATATATCACTCAGATAGTGAGAAGTGCAGATTTATAAATCCAACTTGTAAATCAGAAGAAAAAACATCATGTTTTACACTAAATAATATTTTTACAAATAGCACCTCATACATCATGCAGTTGCCACAAATCTCCCACACTGGAGTCAGGCTACATAATACGAGGCCAAATCATAAAGGAAATTGAGGCCTGGGTGGTGGATGGAAATGGGGCCCATGGATTTGGAAAAATTGCTACTGCTCTCTCTTCAGTAGAGACGCACCTAGGCCCCTAGGAGGAAAACTTGGAGGGGATCGGTGATCTCCCTTGTTCCCTGAGAGCTGGGATGATGGGCCAATTATACCCCCATCTGGGTCTCAGTCTACACATGTGTAAATTGCCGGTAATAATCTCTGTTCAGATTGTTATAAGGGGTTAGATGAGATAATACACGCAACACAATTAGCTCAGCTTCTGGATAATAATACATGTTTGAGAACCACCAGTTATCTATTGAGATATTGTTAGGTTCCTGTTATTATTACTGTTTCCAGTCCACCTCGCTTTTCCATTCCTTGGCTCTTAAGAGAGGCAGTGGTGGGACGCAGGGTCGGATGGCGCTGCTTCCCCGTGCTTCTGCTACATCTCCTCTGCACTGGGGGAGGACGGATCCTCCCCCCTGCTTTATTCTGCGACTTCTGGCTGCAAGAATTCCCACCAAAGAAAAAAGGCTCCTGAAACCCATTGTTTTTTGAGATCTGACTTCTAGGCAGAATTTAAATAAAAGTTAATGTGTTTAAGAAGCTTGTTACAAAAATGATACATTTTTATTGCAGAATCTTCGAGAAATAATGCAAATCACCCATACTCTTGCCACCCAGAGGTAACCACTGATAACTTTTTCGTTATCCTCTTACAGTCTTTTTCTATGCATATATTTACATACATACATTATTTTAAAACAAACAGACACAAAGGAGACCACATTGGTGTTTTGCAACTTTTTTTTCCCTCTGTTTAACTACAGATTGTGAATCTTTTCCAGAGTCACTAAACAGTGCTCAGTGGTTTTTTTTTTTTTTTTATGACTGTGGATTATAAAGCACCATAATTTATTTAAGCAGTTCCATATTGTCGGACATTTATTTTGTTTTTAATTTTTTGCTATTATAAACAACCTTCCAGAGAACATCTTTTAAATAAATTCTACAGTTATTTATGATTACTTTCCAAGGATAAATTCCTGGGAGAGGAATTGCTGTGTAAATGGGTGATGCACATTTTTCAGAATTTTGCCAAGGTACCCTCAGGAAGGGTGGTACGGTTTTCAGCTCACACCAACCATCTGTGAGTGCCCGTTTCGCCATGCTCTAGACAATCTCCTCTCTCTTTATGCTGTCAGCGTAATAGCTGAAAAATTGTGTTTCACCATTGTTTCAGTTTACACATCTTTGACAGCTTGCAAAGTTAAACATTTTTCATATTTTTGCCGTTACTACACCTTTTGTGAATCTCCTAATCACGTCTTTTGTCCACACTGACACCACGCAGCATTGGGAATAGGAACCTTGCGGCTGCATATGTTGTAAACAGGTTTTTTTTTTTTTTTTTCTCAGTGTCATTTGCCCTTAGATGTTGAGATGGCGGAAGATTTGCATTTACATGAGGTCAGTGCTATCAATATTTTGCCTTATGGTAATAGGCTACTTAAAGGATTTTCCAAGTACAAGATCAGATAAGCACGCACCCGTGCTTCCTGCCCGTTCCTCTGTGTCTGTATTTTTGTACTCTGATCCGCCTGGATTTGGTTTTGAATGTGATGTGCAGCGATGATGAATCACTTTGCTGCTTCCCTTACCCCTACTGATGCCCCCCAGGGATGTGAACTCCCCCCACAACCATGAGCATAGCTCTTGTATTCCTTTCATCTTTCCACCCCTGCTGAAGCCTCTAGTACCACTCTATTTTAATTATCGTAGTTTTAGCATCTGTTTTGATGGCTTGTGCACATGTTTCAAGTCTTTCAGTCTGGTCAGACCTTACTTGACTGTCTTCTAGACAACGTTTAGATTCATCCTATTAGAGAATCGTTTTGCTGTTCGAGTGGCCAGGCTGTCCCACCACTGCCAGACTCAGCTTGGCCCTGCACACCACTCAGACCTCTTGCTGCGTTGCTCTTACTACTGCTTTTTGCTACAGTAATGAGTTCAACTCCTCTTCTGGCCCAACCCCAATGCAGGTACATTGCTTTGTCTTGCACTTCATGGATAAATGAAAATGCATTGGGAGCAACTCAACTGCATCAACTCCATCTTCCTCCACTTTCCTCCCCATAGGAAGGTGATATACTTCTTTCCAAACTTAATAATTTTTGCTTAAAATGCCCACTGGTTTCCCAATTTTAAAACAGATCTGTCTTGCACTATTTTCCTCTTGCTGGTGTCATTCTCATTTCTGCTTTAGAGGGATGTGTCCACATGCTGACCCCAATTCCTCATCTCCTTTTAGGTACCATCCCATCCCTTCAACCCCAGTTCTTTTCTTAGTGTTCTGCCTGGAGTGTCCCAAGAGCTTTAGGTCACCCCAGCCATCTGCTCTTGAGTGCCGCTACTGCCCAGCCTTTCTTCTCAGATGCCTGTAGGTAGGGTGATCAAAGAAGGAGTTTTCAAGCAGCTTCTGGCAAATGGTATCTCTGAGATGGTTGGCTAGGGAATGGCAGTGCCCTTTGTGAGGTTAGACAGATTAGGTTAGCTCACTCCCCCACCATTGCATAGGGTTGTTTGCAGAACAATCCTGGGAGATTGTTCACTCTTTGGGACCCCAGAGATGGTTCATTTCTACAGTCTGAGCATGACTGTAAACCTGACATCCAATTCAGGGATATCAATACCAAAGGGGAGTCACCCTTTGTGTGTAGGACAGATGACTTGCAAGCTCTCATTTCAGTTTTAGGAGTTTGTGGAAGAAAAGGTGAGGTAACGCCAGTCGCAACTCACAGCCTCATTTAACGTATAATCTTGATTAGGTGCAATGCATCTGTCAGATGCTGTTCTTGGATGCTCCAGAAAAGCAGGAGCCCCAGGACATTGGTGCTGCACCTGACACCTAACAGATGTTCAGTTAGAACTGGCAGGCGAGACAAAGGGCACTCTGGAGCTTCTTCAGGATCTGTTGCTGGACCCACTTCTTCCAGCACACAGCTTTGGGACTATGCTTTGAAGCTGAAGCCTTTGTGTTTTCATCCGAGTCAGAGTTCCAAGCAGGCTTTATCGGCTACAGCACAGAACACAACACAAGCAGACTTCAAACATCTTACGTCAAAATAAACTCAGAGGATAAAGGTATTTCAGCACAAAACCCAAAAACTAAATCCGTGCTACTGGGGCTAGTGCATTGGCTCAGCTGGGTAATCCTCCACTTCCAAATGCTGGCATCCCATATGGGTGCTGGTTTGTTTCCCAGCTGCTCTGCATTTTGTCCAGCTCCCTGCTTGTGGCCTGGAAAAGCAGTGGAGGATGACCCAAAGCCTTAGGACCCTGCACCCATGTGGGAGACCTGAAAGAAGCTCTAGCTCTTGGATTGGATGGATTGGCTCAGCTCTGGCCATTGTGGTCATCTGGGGAGTGAACCAGTGAATGGAAAATCTTTCTCTCTGTCTTTCCTTCTCTCTATAAATATGCCTTTCCAATGAAAAAGATACATCTTTAGAAAAAAAAAGAAATCTATGCTATTTTTTCCTGAACTCTTTGTAGATCTCTCCAACCTTTTCTTGATGAATAGTTGATGAATTAGAAAAATCTTCAAATGAAAATATCACAAAGGAAATTAGTTGGGTGTCCCTTTTGTTTTATGTAATATTCCAGTATTGAAATAAAAGGATCGTGTTTTTTGTCCAGAAACTTTCCATTGAGGTGGCTGAGTAAGTAGCAATAACTTGCTGTAGTTCTTAGGGTGCCTTAGAACAGGATGCATCACTGATCAATGTTCCACCACGCGTGGCTGCTGTGGGGTCGCACCCCAGCCACGGGGATGGAGTCAAGGGAGACGGTGGCCTGAAAGACATAGACGGAGACAACCTTGAAGTATATGTTCCCACCGCAAACGCTGCTCGAAACTTCTCTCTCCCTCTTCAGGATGCCAACGTGATTATGCATCGAGCTGTTGCTATTTGCAGATTTCTTAGCGCAGAGAGTATTACACAGCCAATGACACAGAATTACAACCATCTAGACATATGGTTTGGATAAACAAAGCACAAAGCGCAAATTAACCATGGTTGACTATAACTCCCGCTCTCTACTCCCCAGGGACGGACTTTCGTGAAACTCCCAGTTGGAGGAAGAAATACGTATCAGAAAGTATAGTGCATACAGCATGGTTTAGACAAATGCTAAGCCTTATTTAATGCTTTTCATGGTGCCAGAACACAATGGCACCAACCTGTCTAGGAAAAGTTATAACTCAGTGCCAGCTTCCTGTAAATAGTAACTGTGCTCCTACCGGATTCCTTGCCTGCCTGCTCTGAGGCCAAAGAAGGACTTCCATTTGTCATCACCTTGCTTCTACTTCCCATGTCCCCAAAGGCCAGTTGCCTCATGCATCTGAATGTCAGAGCTGCATGGAGCTGGACAAAAGGAGCCTCCTCTGAATAAATATCTTCTAACTTCCTGTGGTCTTTCATGCTCCAGGAGCACCTCCTCCAGTGCTTGTCTACAGAAAAGGGTTCCCCACATTTCAAACATAGAAAAGTCAAGGTCTGAGCTCATCTAGCCCCACGGGTGCCATTAGCAGTTGGCTGATGGCAGGAAGGGGTCCCCCCCAGCTTCCCATATTTGACATGTCATGAGAAATTCTTCCAGGACAGGAAGCCTTCTGTGTGAGGTCCCTGGCCTTCTCATTGACACATGAACCTTATAAACACTGTTTGACAATAAAGAAGATAATACTTGCTTTTCATATTGCATGTACATCACTTTCCAAAGGAGAGAGCAAAATAAATAAATAACCAGAGGGAAAGGCTCCTACTTGGCTTAAACACTGGTGCTGCAGGATTTCAAAAGGGGAAAAGAATACACATAGCACTCAGCTAAATACATACTAACTTTTCTTTCTTGCGTTTGTTGGCTTTTCAGCTGTACAGTTATGTATTTAATCCCTTTCTACCTCCCCCACTACACACACACACACACACACACACACACACACACACACACACACACAGAGTACCTTTCAAGAATCAAAATTAAGGCCTATAACCCAGGGATCTCCTTGGAGAAGGTATGTACATGGGAGCTGTGTAGTGCCAGTTAAACCTTACAGGAAGATTTTATGAGCTGGTAAACCTTGGAAGCCTATTATTTTATTAGCTGGCCTTAATATTTTAGATAATTGCCAACAACAAGTTCTGCTCCATGAGATGGACAGGGGAGCAGGGCTTCCAAGATAGTGCTGGGGCACTGACCCACTCTCAATGGAAACCCCTGATAGTCACCTCCAGTGTGTCCATGGTGTTGTGGAGTCCAGTGAGTTCTATGGGATCCACTCTAGTGGCCCTGACAGCATGGTTTGTGTGAAGGTTGGCAGGCAGCAGCAGCAGCAGCAGCTCCCGCCCTGTAGCAGTATTATTGACATGTCTCCTTGATGTCATGCTCACATCTGATTCCCAACCCTCTGAAGTGAATAAGGAAGACTCCTGAATCATCCTCTGTCACATTAATCTGGCCAAATAGGACAGGAGCTGAGATTTCCAAGGCAAGGCTAATGGACTTACCAAAGCCACTTACCTGGATTCAATAATTCAAATCAACTCCATTCAATTCAGTTGATATTTCCTGAGCATCTTTTGAGAAAGATGTCCCCTTGACGAGCCCTATAGAAGATGGAGAAAAGGGTCTCAAAGTTCTATTATAGACGGAGAGACTGGGATAAGAACATCCTCACAGCAGGGCAGCTATGGGAGGGGATAGCAGGAGCCAAAGAAGGGAGAATCTAAGGGAAACAGATTTCAGAACCTTGCCATCACTCCAAGAAAATCTCTGAGCATTTTTCCACATTGAGGAAGGTTCTGGACTGTGTAAACCTGGTCTTGATTCTATTTTTTTCTTTCTCTCTCAAGAGTCACATGAAAATGTCTCCAAGCATGTTGAAAATAACATCTGCTCACATTGTGTTTGACTGAGCCCACTCCCATGGCAGACAGAAGTACACGCTGGATGTGTTTCATTTTGCCTCTATGTAAAACAGATTATACTAGCCCATAAAGAGGGATTTTACATGTAGTCTTATGCGACTTGCATTATTAACATGTTCCATACACACTTACAGATGTATGTTCTATAAATTGAAATTTCTACAGGCAGACTAGCTATAGAGGAAGCAAATTTGGGGAAAATCTCTCAAGGTCTCAAAGAACTGAAGGGAAGAGCTGAAGATCCATGCTCAAGGAAGATGAGAATCAAGGCATAGCCTGGGTCAAAGCAAACCTAACTGCATGCATTGTTGGGGACATGTAAGCTACTCTGAGCCACTGAGTTCCAAGCATTTCCTTATTCCATGACTCTGTACTTGCATATTCAACATCCCGGTAAAGAGAAGGGGCAGCCACCTTGACTTGTGTCCAAGCCTACATTTTTGACACCTTGGTTTATGGTGTTTCCATAAGAGCTGAGACTGAGGGAAAGCCTCTATAAAATGATTGGAGGGAAAGTAAATGATCTACCATGGTTAGACAGCCAAACATCATGTTAATGCCATGATCAGGAAGCCAAAAGGGAGAGAAAGTTTAGTGTTAGGGAGTGGACATGCAGGTAACTCACACAGAACAGAGAAGAGGGGAAGTGCTGCAAGAGAGGGGGAATGGAGAAGGAGCCTCAAGGACGGACTTGAGGTTCCAGGTAACCCCGGTGGAGATCATGGAGACGTTTCCATGGGGACACATGCAGAACATCCACACACAGCTGAGCTCATGAGGGACTCAAGGTTTGAAATCAATGTGATCTCTGGAGACATCTACATCCATGTTCAAGTTAAGACATCTGTTTCTTGTTGTTCTGGTTGAAGACACTGTGTCATCTATTGACACTTATTATACACACACACAGATTTCTACTGAAAAACCTCTAAATTCATGTTCTGTGAACAACCAGAGGAACCCAGTGTCTTCCTTCTGAGTTTTCATTGGTCATTATCCTTCTGTACCTTCAAGATTATGGATACTATGTCTTTCCATCCTGAAGTCCACTGTGCCTTACCTTGAAAGGATGGACATTGTTGGGCATGCACATCTCTCTGATACATCTCTTGTTATTGTTGGAGCTAACATACCTTTTAAAAAGATGCAGTCATTTATTCATTTGAAGGGCAGAGTGACAGAGAAACACAAGGAGGGGAAGCTAGAGGGATCTTTCTCTTGCTGGTTCATTTCCTGAATGAGTACAACAGTCATGGCTGTACCTAACTGAAGCCAGTAGACAGGAATTTCATTCTGGATTCCCATGTGGGTTCTAGGAATCCAAGTGTTTGGACCTTCTTCCATTGCCTTCTCAGGTGCATTAGCAGGAAACCAGATTGGTTTTTTTAAACATATATTTTTATTGCATTTCCTTTTTTTTTAAACTAATTACAATGCATTATGTGATACATTTTTTTATGCACTGGGATTCCCCCCGTCTCTCCCAAAGCCCTCCCCCCACAGTGGATTGCTCCACCTTGTTGCATTTCCATAGTTCAAATTCAGTTGACATTCTTTCATTGGAGGTATTTACCAGGCATAAAGTCCAGCATCTTATTGTCCTGGTAAGTTCAATGGTTTCTTGGTGAGACCATCTCTGGTCTGAAGGTAGAGCCGGCAGAGTATCATTCCAATCAATTAAAAGTCCCAACATAATATTTCCAGCCATTTACAACATTATGGCATTAATTGACATGGTATTGATTAACCAATATGTAAATAGGAAAATGCAGGTTCTTAACCACAACTTGTGACTTCTTCATAGACATTTCAATTTTGGTTTACATTCAACCGTATTCTATACATCCTAAAATGGCTTAGATTGCTATTCAGCTGTCTCATGCCTATTTTAATTTTAGTCTTTAGCAGTTTATAGCATTGAAGCATGATTTCGCTGAACCTGGCTGTTTTTCGGGTGGTCTAACTCTATAATTCTAACAGGATATATGTCAACAGTTTAGGTGAGCAGACAGGAAACGGTCAGCGGGGATGCACTTATACCTCACTGGGTAGGACACAAAGATTAGTTACTCCTCACTGGGGTATGGAAGATTTCTCTGCACACCCCTCCTAAACATGCTCAGGAAACCAGATTGTTAAGTGGAGCAGTCAGAACTTGAACTGGCTCTCCATTATGGAATGCTAGTGTTTGCAAATAATAACCTGAACCACTGCACCACAAAACTGGCCCTAATAATAAACCTTTATAATCTGGTAGTCTAAATAGGTTGGCTTTTAATGGTTTTTACATAACATCTTTTGGTAAGATCCCAATTGTTCATTCCATCATCCCTCTGGGCACACAGCTCGAACATGTATCATAGCTCCTTTACAATCAGTTGTAGCTATGTGACTCAATTCCAGCCAATGGAGAAAAGAAGGATGTGAAAAATCCCACTTCCCACTGACCACCTCGCAGATGACCATGTCTGCCAACCAAAAAGATTCTTCACTCTAATAGCCACTAATCACATGTAGTGTTTTCCATGTGACTTAATTAAAATTAAGTAAAAGGGAGAGACAAAGAACATAGCCCTAACTATTCCTTAATTCCCCTTTACAAGACAATTGAAAATAAAACACATACTGGCTTGGGATGCCAAAGCAGAGAGGTAGTGGGAGGCTCCAGCTCCCTGGCTGATTTGGTCCTGCGCCCTTCAGTTGTTCATGTCTTGGTCATTCTTCATATCCCGAGCCTTCCGCATTGTTGTGGTGGGGTTTTTGTTGTTGTTTGTTTTTTTAATAACTTGGTTTTAAATTCTGCCTATAGCACTTACTGTGTAAACACATACTTATTAAAAACATATAATTCTTAAAATTATTTTTGAAAGGGAGAGACACCTGCCTTCACCAGTTCACTCCCTGACCCTCACAGAAGCCTGCACTGGGGGAGGCTAGGCCAAGGCTTGAAGCAGGAAGCCAGGCACTCAGTCCAGGAATCCGGTGTGGAAGGCAGCATTCTCATCCTTGAGTCATCACCTACGGCCTCCCGGAGTTCGCATTAGCAGGAAGCTGACATTAGGAGTTAGTGCTGGGAACGAAACTCAGGCACTCTGACATGGACTGCAGGTATTCCAACCGCAAACCTAATATTGCCCTGTGGCCTCTTTATTTAACGTTTCAGGGTCTCCATTTCCTCCTTCAAAGGTTGTGGCTGGTTTGTCTCCCTGCAGAAATCTGATTTTCAAAATTCTAAATGTGGTATTGTCTCTCTTTCTCTCTTTTAAATATTTATTTTTATTTGAAAGGCAGATTTATAGAAAGGAGAGATGGGGGAGAGACCTTTCATCTGCTGGTTTAGTCCTCGAACGACTCCAACACCCAGAGCCAAGCCAATCTGAAGCCAGGAGCCAGAGGTCAGGATTCACAAGTTTCTTCCAGGTGTCCCACCTGCGTGCAGGGTCACAAGAGTTTAGGCCATTCTGTATTGCTTTCCCAGGCCATAAGCAAGGAACTGGATGGAAAATGGAGCAACCAGGATGCAAGCAGGTGCCTATATGGGTTCTTGGTGCTTGCACAGTAGAGGGTTAGCCAATTGGGCATTTTGATTACACAGCTGGATGAGTCAACGTTGCAAGAACTGCAGAGGTACATGTTCTTAGTGGCTCTCATACTGGATGGGGGAGTATAGGACATTTCCACACCATGGAAAGCTCCACTGTGCAGCTTGCTCAGGGAGAGGGCATAAGTCACCATGGGGAGAGACGCCTAGTCCCTGAACAAAGCCTGAAGCAGACTCGTAGCATTCCTGTGAGCACGACAGCACTTCATGAGAAAAGTCAGCAGACTTCCGGTGGGCTGAGAGTCCTCTGTAGGAGCTTGTGTTTCACAGTGTCTAAGGGGTGTTTCTCTGATAACAGTGGTCAGACGCAGACACTTGCTTCTCAATACACATAAGAAGCTGCACTTATGGAGGTGTTTTGTCTGTGAACATTGATCCCGCAAGTATGGGGAAAAGTAGCGAGGCATTATTGTAAGTGTTGAAGCCTGTGCTGCCCCGCCCTCATGGCCTGAACAGATGCGCATCTTGCTCTAGGATGCCGTCTTCCCTGAAGCTCGGGGGACAAATGTCCTTCCTTGCTCACCAATGAGGAGGGAGCTCCTCACATCTGTGATTTGGTGGGACTCTAAAACAAAGAGAAAACTAGCAATTCTGTGAGATCACGGACCTAATATGTCAGACAATGGGAACTACAACTCCCCAAGGGCCATACAACGTGGTAAGCAAATACTACAAATAAAAGGCAAATTGGAATCACAGGAGATAGCATTGTTAGTCTGGTTTCTTTTACTTAGTAATATGCATTTGAATGTTCGTCATGTCCTTTTGTGGTTTGATAGTCATCTCTTTTTAGTGCTGAATAATATTTCATTGTCGGGATGTGTCACAGTTTATTTGTTCATCCGCCTACCAAAGAATGTCTTGGTTGTCACCGGTTTGGGCTATTATAAATGAAGCACTTAAAAATACCCCTGTGTACATAATGCCATGATTCATTGTGTGTAAATACGCAGCAAGAAAATTGCAGGTTGTTAAGGCAAGAAAATGTTAAGATTTATTTATTTCACTTGCAAGTTAAAATTACAAAGGGAGAGAAAAAGAGAGAGAGAGAGAGAGAACAGAGAGGATCTTCCATCCACTGATTCATTTCCCAGATAGCTGGTATGGCCAGAGTTGGGCTGGTTTGAAACCAAAGCCAAGAACCAGGAATTGCTTCCAGGTCTCTTGTGTGGGTGCAGAGGCCCAAAGACTTGGCCCATCCTCTCCCGCTTTGCCAGTCCATTAGCAGGGAGCTGGTTCAAAAATGAAGCAGCGAGGATATGAACCGGTATCCATATGGAGTGCTGGCACCACAGTAGGAAGGTCAGCCTGATTCCACACTGACCGTGAGTACGCTTGGTTTTGTGAGAAACCACCAAACTGTCTTCTGAAGTGGCTGTCCAACTTTGCACTCCATTTGATGTTGCCTGTGCTCTGGATTTTCTCCATTCCGATAGGAATCTTGGTTTTTGTTTTAATTTGCAGTTTTGTGACTGTTTTCCATCTGTAATTTTTCTATGATGAGGTGTCTATTAAGGACTAACTCATTTTTTTTTGAAGTTGGATTGCTTGTTCTTTGATGGTTGAGTTTTATTTTGGATAACAACCTTCTCCCAGATACATCTTGCAAATATTTTGTCACAGTCTGCGTCTTGTCTTCCCAGTGTCTTGACAGTGTCTTTGTCAGAGCAGGAAGTTTGAATTTTGATGAGGTCTCTTTTGTCAATTCTCTCTTCTATAGTGTGGGTGTTGGATCTGTAAAGTCATTGTCAAACCCGAGATCATCTAGGTTTTCGTCCATGTTCTCTTTTAAGAATTTTACTTTTATATGATCTACATGTTACATAAATCCAAACAGATGGCCTTCTGGAAAAGAAAAAAGATTATGGAGACAGTAGAGAGGTTAGTGCTTGCAGGGGTTGGGTGAAGCAAGGCAGGGCAGAGCACAGAGGAGCTATAGGGCAGCAAAACTCCTGTGCATGACATTACAATGGTGACTGCTTTTATCTAAACCCGTAAACACACATCTAAACACACATCTCCAAGCATGAACACTTGATGTAAACTATGAACTTCCGGTCAGCACATGGTCAACGTCAGTCCATTTACTGTAGCAAATGCACCATTCTGCTGTGGGGTATTGGCATTGGGGTGGTGTGCACGTGTTGAGATAGAAGGTAAAGCAGAAACACCAGACCAGGAATTGCTCTAAAAAATCACATTAGGAGGAAAAAGAAGCAAGGAAGTTAGGTCATGACACTTCCATTCTTAAAAACCCCTTCAAAGCATTTGTGTGGTACCGGCAATACAAAGTGTGTCTCTTGGAATGGTATTCAGGCTTCATCCTCTGTTCTCACCTATTCCTCTGACCTCATTTGTTAGAAATATCCCCCAGGTCCCTGTCTATACTCCTAATGATCAGCGTGGATCTCAGCCTGTTTTTTGTTGCAATAGCAAACTACCCAGGCTGGGTCTTGAGTGGAGAATGGAGTTCATTCCCCTTGTGGTTTTGGACTCTGGGAAGCAGAAGAGCGTTACATTGACTCCTACCCAGCCTCCTGTAAGGACCTGCTCCCTGGGAGATGTCCAATGGGATAGACAGAAAACACAAGGGGTCCTTCCCTTTTCTTTGAGAGCCACTAAGGGCCCCATTGCTATGACCTCATGTGGTCCTAATTACTTCACCAAGGCCCCTCCTCCAAATACCACTCATCTAGGAACTCAGAGATGGTATTTCCAACATGGAAATGCTTTAGGGAGACACAATCACAGCACTCATAGCCTCATCATGCCATGTTCCAGCTTCACTAGATCTCCTCCTGTTCCTGGGACCAGTCTCGGGCTCCCTCTCTGTTCTTCCTCTTCCCAGAACACACTGCCGCCCGCTCCCTCTGCCCTTTCACCTCGCCTACTCTCATGTGCTGGATGCTCCCTAATCATTCAGAACTCCCTTCAAAGGTCGCCTGCTGGGAAAGCCCTTCTGATGATCGCAGACACCTCTGCACTATGTCACCCAACAACTTCACGTAGTTGTAAAGTCTCTTGTCTTGCATGGAGGTCCTGAACCTCATGTCCTTGGATGTGAGATGTGTACGCAGGTCCAGAAACGGGGTGGGGGGAGGTGGAGGGAGCAGGAGGCTCTTGGAAAAAAGTGCTAAATAGAATTCTTAAATATTCTGGAAGAGTAGCTCATTTAAATTTGCAAGAATGAGTTGACAACTAGACATATATGATCCTATGTAATGTGAATGATAATATAATCGCATTTGTAAGACTTAAAGAACTTCAAGATTGTCCTTTGAAAATACTGGAGACTTCTTCACGAATTCTTTGCTGTATATTGCATGAACAGAAACATTTCATCACAATGGTTTAATCTCTGCTACGAGAGAGAATACACAGATGGCCCCACGCTTGCGATGGATTCACTGGTGTTTTTTTGACTTTATGACTGTGCAAAAGGGATATGGCTTCTCTAGAAACTGGGGTTTTCATCCCAGATTGTGATCTCTCGGGCTGGCCGTGTGCAACATCATACTGTCTGGTGATGTTGGCATGCCCTGGTGAGCCTTAGCTCCCAGGCAGCTGCTTGATTGGTAGGGCAACAACTAACACTCCTCACTGGGCACAGTGCTGGGTGCTCGAGGAGCTAAGCATAGTCAGTGCATTTATTACTGAATAATATTTTTAACTGATGCAAGTTTGTTGGGAAGTGATCTCATTGTACATCCAAAATACTGTTTTTTTAAATTTTTAAATTTTATTTTTAAGATTTTATTTTTATTTTTATTTTTATTGCAAAGTCAGATATGTATAGAGAGAGGAGGAGAGACAGAGAGGAAGATCTTCCATCCACTGGTTCACTCCCCAGGTTGCCGTAATGGCCGGAGCTGAGCTGATCCAAAGCCAGGAGCTTCTTCTGGGTCTCCCATGCAGGTGCTGGGGTCCAAGGCTTTGGGCTGTCCTCGACTGCTTTCCCAGGTCACAAGCAGGGAACTGAATGGGAAGTGGGCTGCCGGGATTAAAATCGGTGTCCATATAGGATCCCGGTGTGTTCAAGGCGAGGACTTTAGCCACTAGGCTACCGCCCTGGGCCCCCTAAAGTGTTTTTAAATATTAAGAGATTTCTATGAGATTGTCTTTTTATAAATGACCATTTGTTTCCATGAAAGGAAGAGAGGAGAGGAGAGGAGGAGAGGGGAGGAGAGGGGAAGGGAAGGGAGGGGAGGGGAGGGGAGGAGAGAGGAAAGGAGAGGAGAGAGAGTCCATCCACTGGTTCGTTCTCTAAAAGGCTGCAGCAGCCTAGCAGAGTGAGGCTGGGCTACCTCAAGCTGGAAGCCAGGATCTCCATCTTGGTGCCCGTGTAGGGAACTCAATACTTTAGGGCAGGTGTTACCATATTCAAAATTTCCGTTCCTATCTATAGGTGCATCTCCTTATTCCACAACACCCACAAATGAGAAAGAAGCTCTGTAAAGATTAAAAAGAAGTTACAAGCTTTAAATGGCTTGATGACCCGAGAAAAGTCATGCCCAGTCGCCACAGGGATGGTGGCTCTCTGTAGTTTCTGAAGATTCCTCGGTTCAGAACCACATCGATGGTTTTATGGTGAGATCATTGCTCCCCTGATGCTTCCTGTTTCTGTCTCTGCTCTGCAGGCACTGCTCTCCACCCGCAGCTCGTGCTTAGCTTCCCCCTCCTGATATTTTACTTATTAAAAAAATGGTTTGGTAGTTTCCTAAAACAATGAGCCGTCCCCTCATCATCCCATCCCATACCCACTCTCTCTCATGCCTTCCTTGCACATGAATGTCAATAGTTCATGCTATTCCCCTAGCTACGAGTGACACCCTACATGTCTCCTCGTGGCTCCCACAGCCAGGCTGGCCTTGGTTACTCTTTCTCTGTATTTCTCGCCCATTTCCCTGGGCACTGTATGCGTTTGCCAGTCGCTCTTCATGTCACCTGCCTTCTCCTTCCCTGGGTCCTCACATGGGTTACAGGGAGACCCAGCATGTCCTCCCCTGCCTGTAGCACATCCTGGCCTAGTTTCAGTCCTCAGCTGCTGTCATTCTCACCTTCTCTGAGTCCAGCACAGCTTGTGTGATCACGGCACGCCTGACTGCAGTTGTATTCTGCTTCTGGTCCAGCAGCTCTCACTTCTGTCTTCGCACTGTGAGTTGCCTAAGGGCTGGAACTCCTCCTCTCACTTTACCTGTGCACCCCTCCCGTGCCCAATCATCCCGGCTGTGTCGATGTCCCTGGACTGCACATGAGTGCTGCTGAGACAAGTTTGTAGAGAGAGGAGGAGACCCCAAGCTGGAGCTGTCTGAAGAATGAACCCTTATTTCGAATCCTATGAGTCTCTCTGTCAAGGACTCTTTGGACTATGAAAACAGGAACAATTATGGTGTAAATGGACTTTGAAAATAGCAATAATTAGGTAATTAAAAATGTACTTCAGTTTCATTATAGTGTCCATAAAATTCCACCATCGAAAAAACAAACTATTTTAACATATTTTACTTATTATAATTCATGTAATTGTGATTTTTATGTTCCACCTAGTTATGCAATTAAGTAGTACATGGCTATTTCTTACAATTAAACATTGCTAAAATCTGCCGCCAGTTCGGAACACAGAATGTGATATATTTAACAACTTTTTATGCTAAACGGGAGACATAGTTAACACTGTATTCATTTAATTCCATTTTAATTAGTTGAATAATATTTTTAAATGTGATTTTAGGCCCAACCAGAATGGAGCATTACTTAATGAGTTTTTTCCTTTTATATTATGTATCTGCAACTTGTTGATAGTTCTCATAGAATAATAGTGGTATAGGCCATATTGTTCTTTTTTTTTTTTAAGATTCATCTATTTTTATTGGAAAGTCAGATTTACAGAGGGAAAAACAGACAGAGAGAACGCTCTTCCATCCCCTAAGTGGCCACAATGGCCTGAGCTGAGCTAATCTAAAGATAGGAACCAAGAGTCAGGAGCTTTGTCTGGGTCTCCCACATGGTTTCAGGGTCCCAAGACTTTGGGCCATCCTCGACTGCTTTCCCAGGCCACAAGCAGGGAGCTGGATGGGAAGTGGAGCAGCTGGAACACAAATCGGTGCTCCTATGTGATCCCAGTGCATTCAAGGCGAGGGTTTGGCCTCTGAGCCATTGCACTGGGCCTGGCTATGTTGCTCTTGAACAAAGCTTCTTACAGGTTAGGTACGTTCTCATGTCCCTATGTTGTGTAGTAGCAAAACCTATAGTTATTTTTTTTCTTAAAAATAGATATTTATTTGAGAGGGAATGAAACAGAGAGATGGATAGATACATGGATGGATGGATGGGTAGATAGATAGATAGAATCTTCCCGATTCCTTATTTTTCAGACACTCACAGAGGCCAAGACTAGACTGGAACCCAATTTGGAATGCAGAAACTCAACCCATATCTTTCACATGTGTGTAAGAACCCAACAGTAAGATCCCTGAGTCCCCAGATGTGTGTGAGCAGGAGGTGGGGTAGGGAGTTGGAGCTAGGAGTCTGACTGAGGTGCTCCCTGTGGGTATGAGTGTCTTAGCCAGCATCCGACCTGCTGGATAAGAAGCCAGGTCCCTGTGCTTCTTCTGGAAGCTTGTAGAATGTGTTCTGGGCCTTTCCGGGACTCACCAAAGGAGCCCAAGGCTCAAGGCACCGAGACAAGAAAAAAGTCAGAGATTGCATTTCTCTTCCATGACCTTTTTCCTGGGAGGGAGAGAACTGAACTTCTCAAGCTGCTTGCCTGCCTGCCTGCCTGCCACAGAGATGGGGCTGGACCAGCCAGGGATCACCAGATCCAGAGGTCTCTTCGGATTTCTGTCCCTCCTTTACCACCCTGTATAGGGGTCAGCTGTCTGCTTTTAAGGAGGGATCTAATGTTAGTATTTGGTGTCATCGTTTGGCCCGAGTTCCCAGGAACAGGTAGGGTGAACCAAATAGAGGGAGGTGGGGAGGACTTCTAATTTCAAGCTGGACCTGTTTATGGGCACTGCTGATGCTGTGTGACATGGCGAGGCTGTGTGGAGGATATTCCACTCGTGTACTCCTAATGATCCCTCTAGCCCAGGCCTCTGCATCTCTAAGCTGAGCTTCAGAACTGTAGCCTGCTCAGCCTCTTTACCCTGGATTAGAGCACCTCCCTCGACCTGTCTTCCCGGAGTTTCTCCTTCTTCCCTGACACTAGCTTCCTTCCCTTTTGCCCTCTCCTTCTACTGAGTAGTGACGCGGAGATGCAGTGTCCTTGGGGAAGGATTCTGTCCTGCTCCTGCCCCGCCTTCTCTCCAGGCGAGTTGTGAACCATTCACACAGTGAGCTCCATTCCACTCTCTTGGCTGAGACTTCCCTACAAAAGCTGGGAGAGAAGAACGGAAACAGCAGCCCTTACACTTGAAGACTCTATCATTGTGAAGTCAGGAGAGGTCCTGCTGACAAACACCATGCCCCTTCCACCCTCGAACATCCCCCTATGCCAACCAGCCCATCTGGAGCTGTCTCAGAACTCTGCGAGCAGTGGAGACAGCACACGTGGAAGGACTGGGCTTAACACTGAATCTGGCAAAATAACCGTAATTAGTGCTACCAGAGTACGTTTTCTGGGACCTGGCTCTAGATGCAGCACTTAACCTCAGCCATCTAATCTAGAATCTCAACATGCACAAGCTCCTTGCAATCTTCCCCTATTTAGGCTGGGTTCTGAAGCTGACCTAAAGCCACACAACCACTAAGTGGGATAATCAGAATCCAAACACATGTGAACTGACTCCTGGTCTATCCTGGCTGCATTTTGGGACTCAGAAGGAATTCAATAATAATGACTGGATTGTGTCCTAAGGATTAGTTTTCACTTAAACGTATTTGTTAATTTTCATATTTTCCTTTGAAAAGAAGCAGAGGGAGAGTAAGAATGAGAGCAACGATGAGAAAGAGTGAGAGAAACCAACTTTCCATGTACTAGTTCACTTTCCAAATCATAGCTTAAGCCTGAGCCAGCTCTAAGCAAGGAGCTTGGATTTCCATCCAGATGTTCTGTGTTGGCTGGCAAGGACTCGCACTGGAGCCAGTCTGCTGCTTCCCTGGTACGGTAACAGGAAGCCAGATCAAAAGTGGAGCAAGAACTCTGTCCCAAGCATTCCGATAGGAGTTTTGGGCATTCAGTTGTAACTGTTGAGTCAGAGGTCTGTCCTTGGAGAAATATTTTTCCTTGCTCCTTTTACAACATCAACAACCTGGATTTCCTGACTCAGTATTCAATAAAATGTCACTTAATCTTCAGGTAGATTTCGGTGTCTGGCTAGATTTATACGGACAGTTCAGCCCTGACTGTCCACATGGACTCACTTAACTCTCCATCTCTGAGCTCTTGAGTCTGCTTGAACTCTCCCGGGGAGTCTTGAATCTAGTGTCTAGCAAGCTGAAGGTGAGCCTTAAGCTCCCCAGTCAGGGCCTTCTGCTTATTCTACTGTAAGGGTCTTAAAGTCCCAACCCACTCTGCTACCTTCAGGGGCAGTCCCAGTCCTGTGTTTTGTTCCCCCAGTCCCAGATCCACCTAATTTTAATGTTTAACCCATCTGTACATGGGAGTGCATGTTGGTGGATATTTCTCGGGGAGGAACTCATGGTTACACTTCAGAATGCAGCACCGACATAACCACAGCTTGTTGCAAGCTGGGTCTTCACTGGTTGTTCATCCATGGCTGAGATTAGGCAAGGAGGGCTTTCTTGCACCAGACGGAGTGCTGTGACTTGCATGATCCTCTGTTTGATTTTGCAACAACATTTCACTCTACAGAAGAAGGGAGGCTCACGTGTGTGGTGGCCACGGGTTGTTTTTGCCCGTTCACCATGTTTTTACCTTCTGCTACCAGCATCTTTTTCTCCTTGATGTACACATTTTTTAAAAGATTTATTCATTTTATTACAGCCAGATATACACAGAGGAGGAGAGACAGAGAGGAAGATCTTCCGTCCAATGATTCACTCCCCAAGTGAGCCACAACGGGCCGATGTGCGCCCATCCGAAGCCAGGAACCTGGAACCTCTTCCGGGTCTCCCACGTGGGTGCAGTGTCCCAATGCATTGGGCCGTCCTCTCCTGCTTTTCCAGGCCACAAGCAGGGAGCCAAATGGGAAGTGGAGCTGCCGGGATTAGAACCAGCACCCATATGGGATCCCGGTGCTTTCAAGGCGAGGACTTTAACCGCTAGGCCACGCCGCTGGGCCCGATGTACACACTTTTGCATTTATGCAATCCCAGTAGAAAGTTCTGCAAAGTTCCATGCCTTTCCGGTTAAGACACAGGCTATGTAATGCCCTCTTGGCTAAGGGGTCTTTTCCATCTGGGATTGTGAAAGTTAAGAGGATGGTGACATGCACAGCATGGCAGCGGAAGCAGCACTATTCTTCCTCATCCTCAGCATCACAGAATTCTACTGCGACATTAGACAAGCTGTACATGATCTGCAAGACCCAAGTTCCTCCAATAGAAATCCAGAAATTGTTCATAGGATCTTTCTGAGTTTTTTTTAAAACTTCTTTCTTCAAGACCCTGAGCCGGAGAGAGAGAGAGAGAAAAAAAAAACCTGATTTTCATGATAATTTGAAGGTTATGAGTTAAGTGTGGCTGTCCCTGGCAACATTGATAAAAATGTGCACACTTTAATTTCTAATAAAAAAATCAGGCAGGTATGAATAGCAATAAAATTGCTCAAAGATTGTTCAAATTGAAGGGAAACAATTGGAAATGGATTTAGAAATAGTATGTTTTGCTAAGCAAGCTATAACGTTCTGTTATTTTAATCAGCATTGTAAAGTAATTTAAATGATGCAGGAAGAGACTTTCATAGTTTAATATATAATCACTTTCTTCAATGCATTCATCAAAAGGCATTTCATGTTAATGATTCTGGCTCACGACAGACACCTGCAACAATGGCCTCTTACCTGCTTGGGTTTCTGGTTGCAGCCTTCAGATTTGATCCACTCCCAACCCCTGCTTTTTTTTTAGGAGTGTTAAAGGAAAATTTTATAAACTTTGGGAGAAAATTAACATTGGTAGGTGATTCAATAAATTTAAAAAATTTTTGAAAGGGAAATCTAATTACTTTTCTAGTAACGCTATACTTGAAACAGATCAGAGCGGTTGTCTGAGCCACTCACCTACCTCTGAGCCTTTGAAATCCCCCCGAGATGAATCTGTCTATTCCTTTAAAGATGTTTTCCTAGGGCCGTCAGGGTAATGCAGTCAGGAAGTCTCTGCTTGGGATATCTGCACCCCGTCTGAGTGCTTTGGAACAAGTTCTGACTCTGCTTTGGTCCAGCTCCCTGCAAATGGGCCTGGGACCCAGGAGATGATGATCTAAGTGCTGGAACCCTGCCACCTATGTGACAACGGAGTTCTTAGCTCCTGGCTTTTGCCTGCCCTGGGCCTTGCTGTCTTTAGCATTCAAGGAGTAAACCAGTGGATGGAAGTTATTTCTCTCTCTCTCTCTCTCTCTCTCTCTCTCTCGCTCTCTATTTCTGTGTCACTGTGTGTGTATTTCTTCTGCCACTGTCTTCCCAAAAAGCAGTTATCTCACTCCATAGCAATTTTTGTCTGTGCTAAGCAAATACTAGCTAAAAAATGAAGATTTTTAGATGAATAAATGCCAAATAAAGATTCCTTCTTATTACTGCGTCTGTCTTCCAATATCAAATGCCACTTTCAGAGTTTTCTGTCTTATAGAACGTCAACATTTCTTGCTGCAATTTAAGTCTTCATCATGTGCTCGTGTTCTTACAAAGCTTGTCTTGTTATTGTTTCCAGTTAGTGATGGGATTTCTGGGATTATGGGTATTTGGTGGCAAGCATCTTGTTTCCTTCTCAAGTGAAACACTCTTGGTCTTTTAATTTGTTTCTACACATGCTGGTACTTTGTAAAATCCATCATTGCATCATCCCATCCATCTATCTATCGTTTCATCCATCATTGCACGCATCCACGATTCCACCCACCCATCCATTATTTCATCCATCATTCCACCCATCATTTCATCCATCCAAACAAACATCCATCATTCATTCCTTCATCCATCCATCCATCCATCCATCCATCCATCCATCCATCTCTTTAGAGTTATCCCATCATGAGAGTGGCACATATGCCTAGATGTGTCGTTAGAGTCACCTGAATATTATTTCCAAACTAGAGAGTTTCCAATTTGGCTGACCAGAGACATCTTTGGAAAAAGCATCTTGTTTTTAACAGCTAAGACTGTGGATTACATCTGAAGTGTGAAAGACCCGGGAAAGGCTGGAGATAAGGCCGGGAGAGGACCTGGGAGCCGACTTGGTGCTAGATCAGCCTGAGATGGAAGGAATGGCAATCATTCCTGCCTAAGGTTGAGCAGTGACTGATTGGAAACAAATGGCACAGAATCTGGCTTGACACCCACAACCCAGATGCTGCTCTGAGACACAGCCCCAGCTGAGACTGAGATTGAAACTGAGGCTGAGGTGACGTGAAGCGCCAGCAGGTCAAGGTGGCCCTTGGGAGAAGGGAGACGAATTAAGGCCTAGGGCACCAGCAGAGAGCTAGAGGGAATGTGCAAATACATTCGGCTATGCTCAGAACAGTGTGTAGAAGAGGTGGAAATGGAGCCTTCCATTTACCAGCTGGGGCCTCTAAAACTCTCTAAGCTTTGGATTTCACACAAGTTCATGAACAAGAACAAGTCCTGAAGCACTGGCTTATTGCAAAAACACAACGAGGTAACAAGTGTAAGGCCTGTGGTCCCAGACTTGCTGAACAGTGGCTGCTCAGTGAGTGAGAGCCGAGCAAGGCAGTTGTGTCTGGAAACAGGCAACAAGTGATGTCTCAGGAGCAGTGCTTCGCTGTGCCATGCATCCTTACGCTTCCTTGCTGCCACCTGGTGCCTTCACCTACAGCACCCACTTCTTCAATGTCACATGCTGACTTTCTTGTGTGTAAGTGCTCAGTGAGTCCCAGTGTCCAGTGTCCCAAGTGTCCAGCTCCAGGCGTCCTGCAAAGGAACAAAGGAAGAAAAGACTTCTGTATCATCCTGCAATAGGTTGTCGTAGGCTGGCGAGAACAGACACAAGGCATCTTGCAGCCCTAGGCAGGCCACCAGGCAAGGTGTGGAACAGGATATCCATGCTTGTAAAACACAGGAAAGACCACTGAGGACAAAACGCACAGGCAGCCAACAAACATGGAAAAGTCTTCCTTTGTATAGGCAATCAAAGCAGTGTGCACTGAAGAGTCTGGAAAGAATCTACCCACACACTTCCCGAGATGAACAGTGGGAACCACATTCCACTCAAGGTTGGGGCGAGAGGAAGAAGCTGCAGCTGGGAACAAAATTTACTATAGAACATAGGGAGTTTACACATGTTAACTGTGGTATGCCCACAAGCTCTGCCTGCAAGGAAAAGGGAAGAAAGGTGGGAGGCAGGGGCAGGAAGATGCTTGGGTTGAATGAGATGGTCGCTTTCCCCAGTGACGTGTGAACGTAAGAAAGCAGATTTCATTGTTTGGCTCCTTTCCACTGCTTCTTTTTAAATGATGGTAGGAGAAAGACAGAGAGAGAGAGAGAGAGAGAGAGAGGGAGAGAGAGAGAAAGAGAGAAGGGGACAATTGCTTCCATGCATTGGTTTACTATCCAAATGGCCTCAATAGCTTGGGCTACACCAATCCAAATTCATGATACAGAAACTCCATCTGGGACTCCCCTGTGGCTGGTGGAGTTCAAGCACTTCGGCCACCCTCTGCTGCCTTCCCAGGTGTATTAGCAGAGAGTTATAGAAAGTGGAGTAATTGGAACCCAAACCGGCACTCTGATATGGAATGCTAGCATTGTAAGTGATGGCTTCCTCCAGTGTGCCTTATGCTGGTTCCCCCTTTCTTCTTCCCTGGGTCTCCATGTGGAGTGAGCACTCCCTGAGAACTGACTCCAGATCCACACACTGCACATGCCCAGAAGACCAACAACTACACAGGGCAGGGCTGCACAGATGAGTTCCCCAGCTGATAGCCCAGCTTCAGTTCTGCTCAAATCTTTCTAATTTCAGTTTCTTTTTAGGTGTAAACCCAATCAGTGTCTCAAATGGCTCTTCTGCCTGGGTTGTCTGGCCTAGGTGGTTTGACTTGTGTGCGTGTTGGAGCTGGGTTGGTGAGCCCTGGAAAAGGCCAGACATAGCCTAAGTCTGAGGCACCAGTTGTGCCAGGCATATCTCACAGACCATCCAATGGCACTCTCATGGAAACTTGTGGGTGTGGGCTTACAGGGGGATGGCACAGGTGGGGACTGTGGAGACCTGAGGCCTCATGTCTAGTGAGGAATGACCTCTGAGGGACTTGCATTGACAAGGCTACTGTTCTTACAGATCCGATTTTCCTCAGTGGCTTAGATGGAGCAGTGGATGGCATACCACTTAGCACATAGAAGATATGACAGTCCATTGGGGCCTGCAGAGGACATCTGATACCATAGCTGAAGGAGGACAGATTGACCAGGGAAGAGGGTGAGGGGATGTGTGGGAGGGAGGGCCATTGAGGGAGTATGTTGCAGGTAAGGAATGAATATTGAGGGACTTTCATCAACAAGAGTATTGTACTTGCAGTTAAGCTAGGGGGCCGCCAGAGTGGATTGGAGGGGGAAATAGGAGGGCCTTTAAGAGACAGACTGAAGCACCGTCCATGTGGGAGATCTGAGCTGGGCTAGTTAGCATTGAGCACCACTGACTACCACTCTTGAAACACACTAAAGCTAGGGTTGGAAGTCTAGGTAGGGCTAGATACCCATACCCATCAGAGAAAGTTGGGACAGGGATGGATAATGTTAGGCTGGGCCATGACACTAATCAGCATATGAGAGAATCAGGTATGGGACAGATTTTGTGGGGAGTATGTGGACCCATCCCAGTGGAATTGCAATTCCCGCAGTTTGTTTAAGAGCTGTTCCTGCCAGGGCAGGAGGTGGACTGAGTTAGGCATAACCCTGGAACCCTCCAACACTGTACCTGGGGTTGGGTACAGGCTGGTCCAAGTTGCAGCATCTGCAAGCACACCCAAGAATAGGGCGTGGGTGGGCCAGGCTGCAATATCCACCAGCTCATACATATTCAGGGGGTAGAGTATACCCAGCAAGAGCCTTGCACCCGCTGTCATGACCCAGGCCATGCGAGGTCTGGGTCTGGGGGTGGGTCTGGTGGGAAAACTTAAGAAACTGCCCTGGTGGGCCGCTGGTGAACATCTAATTCAGCCCTGGGTGTTGTAGTTCTACCCATCGGCAAGTGTGTGGGTTGGTTCTGCAGGGGGGTAGATTATTCAGGGTTGGACTAAACCTTAATCCACTGGCATGTACAGGAGCCAGGCTGGAGTGTGGGCCATGCTGAGGTAGGCTATCACGCCGGTCAGTTTGCATGAGTCAGGGATGGGAGCGGACGGGGCAGGGTGAGGCTATAGCACCTGCCAGTTAGAGTTGGGACTGGGAGCGGGATGGGATAAGCCAGGCTGCAGCATCGCATGGCAAAGACAAAGATGGGGGATGGGCTATGTTGAGCTGAGTCATAGCAACCATTGGTACACATAAGATCTATGGTGGGAATAGGCCTCAGTTGGGCCCTGGGTGGGTTGCAGTTCCCACTGGTGAGTGCAAGAATAGGAATGGGGGCAGCAAAGTGGGGTGGACGTGACTGCAGTCTGCTTGGCATGGGTGTGGACTGCATCTAGGGCATGCCAGACTTGCTAGGCCCACTACTGCTCATGAGAGCCAGGATAGATATAAGGTGAGCTGGGCTAGGTCTCAGCTCCTGCTGAACCATGTGTGAGCTGTGTCTGGGTGTAGACCCTGTGTGGCTGAGCTATAACACCCAACAGCAAGACCTGGAATGGGTGTAGGTCAGTTTGGGCAAGGCCACTGTTCCTGCCAGGGCAGGAGGTGGACTAAGCCAGTCTGCCAAATACCCACCAGTGTGTGTGAATTCTGCCACGGGGAGAAGATGTGATAGAGGAGCTTGGGGAACTCCGCTGCCATGATAGTCCCTGAAGGTGAGCACAAGAACCAAGGCAAGGAACAGCACAGAGCAGGCCAGTTTGCCTGTCAGCATACACGTGGTCAGGTCTGGATACAGATCAGGCTGAGGCAGTTCACAACACCCACTGGCAGGTGTGAGAACCAGGACTGGGTGCAGGATAGGCTCGGTTGGGCTACAACATCAGCTAGTTCACATTAGGACTGGTACTGGGGGTTGGCTGGGCTGAGCTAGGCTGTAGCACTCATCAGTATGAGCTGGAACCTGGTGGAGACCGAACTGGGCCTGGCTGCAGCACCCGCTGGCAAATGACAGACTGGGCAGCAGCTCCCACCAGCACACGTGAGACCCAGGAGGAGGAGTATGAGCCTGGTAAGGGGCAGTGTGGGCTTCCCTGCTTGGTCACTGCTCCCACTGGTTAGCATGAGAACTGGGACTGGGCACATATCAGATGGCCAGGGCTACAACACCTGTTGGCTTGCATGTGAACTGGCTAAGGGGGAGAGCCAGGCTGGGCTAACTGACTGCATCCTCTGGTACATGCATGAGGCAGAGTAAGTGCAGGCTGGTTGGGCTTTGCTGTAGCATCAGCTGACAAGTGCTGGGTCTGGGGGAAAATCCTATCAAGTTAGTTTGCTGAACCACCTAAAGAATGCAAGATGCAGGATTAGGAGTGGGCCCAGCAGTGAAACTGTGGGGATTTCTCTGATGGACTGGTGAGCATGAGAACAAGGGCTAGGGGATGGCCTGACCAGACAGATGGTGGCACCTGACAACATGAGTGTGAGCTGAACTAGGCTCCAACAGCTAAAAATTTATTTTAGAAAAATTGATAAATACATTCTCAAAAGTTTTATAGCAAGTATCTAGCAGATATTTAACAGAAAAATAATTGGAATTCATTCAATAATATTGATAATATTATTCAATAATATTGGAATTTATTATTCAAGTTGGTAAAAAATCGTGTTTAACACAAACAATGGAATTCCATTTAGCCATTAAGATTCATTATGGAAATCTGATTAAATTTGAAAATGTTTTCATGCATTGAAAAAGTTGTCACATATATGAGAAGTCTTCAGCAGGTTTGTTTTTGTGAAGATTATGACAATATTATTTTGGATAAAATTAGCTTATCTTTTAATCATATTTTCATTTTCCTTTTGAATTATCTTTGTATGCACATATACTCATATGCATTATATGTGTGAGTATACACATCTCTATTCTGTTTGTATCTATGTATCTATTAATCCTGGAGTACTTTATGTTATATTATAGTATTGTCATGAAAAATTTGCAAAGTGCTATTTTTTCCTAAATTTTGGCAAAATGTTCTACATTAGCTTTCTTTTTCCCTGGCTTTTTTTTTAAAGTTCATAATTTCAGGATGGATTTTATAGTTAAAACAAATCACAATAGATATTGTTTCTAACTGAAAAACAGATCTTAGTATTTTCTAACGTTTAATGTTTCAATTTGATTTAGAAAAAGTTTTTTCCAACTTTCCTTTCAGTCTAAGGGGAAAGCAGGCAGCAGTCAAGGCAGGTGGGGCAACACCAGGGTGAAGGAAGAGCAGGCCCTGTGTTGCACTCCAGTTTCCTCTGAGCAGTTGCCTCCCATGGAATCCACACGTCCCCTGCACAGCTCGGCCGCAGTGTCCTGGGCTCTCCCCTGCACAGCTCGGCCGCAGTGTCTTGGGCTCTCCCCTGCACAGCTCGGCCACAGCATGCTGGACTCTCCTCTGAGTGGATTCGGTGTCAGAGAGATGCTCCAGCCACATAGACTGCTTCTTTGAGACGTAACTTATCATTCCATTGGTCAGGTTTTTTTTTCTAATATATTGATGTTTCCTTATTGAATTTGGTGGCTGTCAAGAAAAATCCATTTGTCAAATGTTTTTATCAATTTGATTTTTATTATTTATGTATTTGGTTTTACCCACCCAAACCTTTTGAGCTTTTCCTCTTCTTGATATCTCCCTTCATGATTAGATTTGACATTAGCATTTGATCTACATGTGCAGATGGGTAGTTTTAGTTATTTTGTAGCTTTTCAGTTTGTGTGTGTGTGTGTGATGTGTGGGATATATGTCATGCTACTGGATGAGGGAGAATTTAACTATTGTCATTCGCTAAATAAGTACAATTTTTCTCAGATCAATCAATAGGATAATTCTGTTACATACCACTGTGTAATATTATGTGTAATATTGTACTATGCAATATTCATTTATCAATAAATATTTCATGGATACATTATTATGTCCCCTGTTATAATGTGAAGTTTCCCTGGGAGTTTCTTCTTTTTAGTTGATGTGTCCTTTTTTCTAGTTGTTGAAAGATTTATTTAATTATTTGAAATACAGAGTAGTGGAGAATGAAAGAAGCAGTGAGAAAGACCCTCAATTTGCTGATTTACTCTGCCAGTGGTTGCAGTGGCCAGAGTTGGGCCAGGCTGAAGGCAGGAGCAGAAGCCTCTTCTGAGTATCCCACATGGGAGCAGGGGCCCAATGGCTTCGACCACTGTCCGCTGCTTTCTGCTTTTGCTGGAGCAGTGGCGGGGAGCTGGATTGGAAATGGACCCTCCAGGAGTCAAACTGGCATCCATATGGGATGCTGGAATTGCAGCCATGGCAGAACCAATATGATTTGTTTAATTTTCTTCCTGATAGCTTACTGTTTTCAGTATAGATTGCTGTACAATGCATTCATTCAGTAAGTGGTACTTAGAATCCCATCTCATCTCTGTTTTCATTTGGTTGGTTTGTCTTCTTTTTTTTTACTGTTTAAAAAATAACAGTTTGGGCCCGGCGGCGTGGCCTACCGGCTAAGGTCCTCGCCTTGAAAGCCCCGGGATCCCATATGGGCGCCGGTTCTAATTCCGGCAGCTCCACTTCCCATCCAGCTCCCTGCTTGTGGCCTGGGAAAGCAGTCGAGGACGGCCCAAAGTTTTGGGACCCTGCACCCGCGTGGGAGACCCGGAAGAGGTTCCTGGCTCCTGGCATCGGATCGGCGCATACCGGCCCGTTGCAGCTCACTTGGGGAGTGAAACATCGGATGGAAGATCTTCCTCTCTGTCTCTCCTCCTCTCTGTATATCCGGCTTTCCAATAACAATAAAATCTTAAAAAAAAAAAAATAACAGTTTTTGGTTCACTAAAAAATTGAGCAAAAGACAGTTTGCGCTTCTCCCATCCCCACAGTGTGTAGCTTCTCCATTCGCACGGCTCCCACCAGGGAGGGACAGTTGCCACAGCCGTTGAACTTACACCGGAACATTATTATCACTCAGTCATGGTGACGCACATCCTCTACACTTGGACAAGCGCAGAACGATGCAACACACGGAAGAGTTTCACTGCCCAAGAATTCCTCCACTCTGCTTGTTTGCTCATCTCTCCCCATCCCCTGCCCTTGATCCCTGTCAATTATTGATCTGTTCATCCATTTCACATCGTATCTATTCCAGAATAGCATGGGGTTGGAATCATGCAGTACACAGCCTTTTCCGCCTGGCCTTAATGGCTTAGTAACATGCATGTTTAGCTTCTTCTGTGTCATTCAAAGATGTGCTAGCCATTCTTCATTGGCACTGAATCACAATTTATTGTTAGGATGGACCACTCACCTGCTGAGGGACCTCTTGATTACTTCCAAGTTCCAGCATTTAGGAATAAAACTGTTGCAAACATCCACGTGCAGATTTTGATGAGGAATAAGGGCTTCAAACCCTTTGTGTTAAAAACAGGGAGCTTAATGACAGGATGGTATTGAGTCTGTTTGGTGAGAAATGGTCAAATTGTCTTCCCCTACATCTGCGATGTTGCATCCTGCCTTCTTGAAAGACAGTCCTGCAACCCTGCATCCTCACCTGTATTTGGTGTTGTAAGTTCTGGAACTGACCATTCATGTAGGCGCATGGTGGTATCCTCTTGTTTTTCTAGATTGTGCTTCCGTGATGGTGCCTTTTGGTGTCCATATTTGCTATCTTTATCTTTCTTGGGAAGT